>NC_037670.1:93623075-93923075 GCF_003255815.1 Theropithecus gelada
GAAGGAAGGAAGGAAGGAAGGAAGGAAGGAAGGAAGGAAGGAAGGAAAGAAGGAAGGAAGGAAGAAAGGAAAGGAAGAAAGATACATTCCCTTGGCTAAAATCATAAAGGAGTTTGGTTCAATGAAACTATCTATCTAGTCTTGTGAAAGCTTCTGACCCCCATTTTCTGAAATTTTAAATTTAAATATCAACCATATTTTCCTTCATTAAGTTTTCCAATGTGTTATATTGTGAAACTAGATTCTCAGTTGACTGAGGTGTTTAATACACTTGCAAATAGGTTGTAAATGAATAAAAAATAAGTCACTGAGAAGCATTTAACATAATTTAAAAATCAACAATAAATTTGCCCAATATTTAATAACATATTAATTTAAACAAGGGTTAGAGAGCATGTTACTACTTTTTTGAAACAAAAATCAGTTCTCCCATTTACCAGTTTCATAGCCACTGTTGACAATCCTATGAGTTTTTATTTTTCAGCCTTCCCTTTGAAAGAAGCTTAGCAAAAATCAACTAAGTAATAACCAAAGATCTATTCTCATTAACATCTTCCAGGATCACAAATTTCAATTATTCTCTGCCTGAGTTATCACAATGCAAATTGGAGAATGAACAGTAAACACAAGCAAAAGAAGATAAAATCTCTTAGAAGATCCAGAGACACCAGACACAAATGGGTTAAAAGTAGAAGAATTCAAGGTTGTACTGTTCTGATTACACAGAGAGAGGCTAGGAAGAAGAAAATGAATTGAGATTACCTGTTAGAAACAGGCGGTTTCTGGTTTCTGGGAGCTGTCCAATGTACTGAGTGAACCATCTTAGCCACAACTTACCCCTTAATACGGACTGATGTCCTGGGCGGTTCTCTTTTGAACCGAGATGCTTCCACATTCATCTTTTTAGGCTATTTCTTCTAATCTACCTTTAAAATTATCTTCTAATCTGTCATTTTGACCCAATGGGTCTTTTAAATAAATCTTTACACGTTACTGAATAATTAAGTAAATATAGTTATTGACAAACAAAGAAAAAGGACCCTTTTTAAAAAAAAATTAGGGATACTAGAGATAATATAAAATGAGTAAACTCTTATTTTTATTATGCCAAATTTAAAATCTCTTTCTTATCTCAACGATCTAACGATAATCAAAAAGCTCCTTTAAATATAATTCAATAAGTCATTGTTTCTGCTCTTAAATCTTACTGTAGGACAATACAAATCAATGAGGAAAATAAGCCAGATGGAAGTGTTAGGTTTTTTTCTTTGTTCAGGAACAAATACTCGATCCGCAATTTAAAAGTCCGAAGACTCCTCAGCAGAGGGTGAACTGATTGACTCTTTGGCTTATCAAGGGCAAATCGCATTTCTGAAAAGAGCTTGAAGTGGTTTTGTTTGTGGGGAGAGTTTGCTTTGTCCCCCACACTGAAAAGTATACAGCAAAGCCCGAGCATAGAAAATGTCCTCAGCTTAAATTTGTCATTTTATTGCCGTCATAACGTTTCCTCTTAGAATAAAATCCTCTATTTTATATGAGCAGGAGGTAAAGGTAGGGAAAGGAAAGTCAAGTATCTCAATTGTTAGGCTGATTGCATCCAAACAGACTTTAGAAGCAAGGGTTTGTAACGTGGCAGGAGAGCTGTTTGCGATGTCCTGGAAAGAAAAAGAAAGCCGGTTCCAACAGCGACTCTGGGGAATGCACTTTCGGCCCCCCTGCCATGCTTACTTAAGCTAATGGAAGGTCTTGCCTTTCAGCGGCCGCTGCACTGGGATACCAGACAAACAGCTCCCCTCGATCCCAGGCAGGCAGGGCCCCTCTTCAGGACATCATTAAAAGCACATGCACTTGCTCCACATCCATTGGCAGATGGTGGCAAGATTCAAGACTCCTACCCTGAAGTCAAGGAGAAGCCATCGCCGTGGAAAACATCCTCGCTTTGAAAATCCAACACGAAATTAAAGAACTACACGAGATAAGGAGCCCGGAGAACATTAGTTGGCTGCAGGGGTGAAGACAGACAAAAAAAGCACAGCAGGTAAGAGCTGGGGGTTGTTGCCAACAAGGAACTGTCCCGGGTGGCGCAGAGAAAAGGATCTCAGAACTGGAGGCCTGTCCCTTTGAGTCTTCCATGCGTGCTCAAGCTTGTCATCTTCCATAAGCTTCGAGAGAAGGGACGTTGTCAGAGCATTTCTTATCGGTGCGACTAATCCTGTTATCAGCTCGGTTATAAATATTTAATGTTCCCTGGCCCTTCGGTGATGGTGCCCCATCAGATTCAAGGCTGTTAAGAATCTCCACCAGCAGCCTCGCCCCTCCCTGCGGAAAACCGATGAGAGGCAGGGCCAAGCCGAAGCGATGGCGGCCTATCCAGAGAGCTGCGTGGACGCTACGGTGCTGGACTTCGTCGCAGACCTGTCCCTGGCCTCCCCGGGACGCCCTCTCCTCTGCGACTTCGCACCCGGGGTCTCCTTTGGGGATCCAGCCCTTGCGCTCCGAGAAGGAAGACCCAGGAGGATGGCGCGGTTTGAAGAGGGGGACCCAGAAGAAGAGGAGTGCGAAGTGGACCAGGGGGACGGAGAAGAGGAGGAGGAAGAGGAGCGCGGGAGAGGCGTCTCTCTATTAGGCCGCCCCAAGAGGAAAAGGGTGATCACCTACGCCCAGCGCCAGGCCGCCAACATCCGCGAAAGGAAGCGAATGTTCAACCTCAACGAGGCCTTTGACCAGCTGCGGAGGAAAGTGCCCACGTTTGCTTACGAGAAAAGGCTGTCCCGGATCGAGACCCTCCGCCTGGCCATCGTCTACATCTCCTTCATGACCGAGCTCTTGGAGAGCTGTGAGAAGAAGGAAAGCGGCTGAACCGGGTGGGGAGAGTCTGCCCTTCCTGGTCTGGTAGTGCTGGGGTGTGTCAGGACCGGGTACTGGGTGAGGCTAAAGGGCCAGGAGGGACGCCCCAAGACAGAACGTCTGGCCTTCTGGAGGTCGGTTTCGAGATTGTAAGATCCCCAAAGTCCCCGAGCAGAGTGGCTGTTGTAGAGTTCATATCTATGCGACCGCCCTAAGTGAAGTCGGGGTCAGGGGCGAGCTGGGATGTCAGAGCGCGAGAGGATGAGTCCGGGCCGTCCAGGCTGCTCCTAAGAGCTTCCGTGGGCTAGGTGGGTGGGAAGAGAACCCTCCTCGCAAATGGCAGACTTTGGAGCTTCTATAGAATCTAACCTCTCCTCTTTACTTTTTTTTTTTTTCATAGAGATAATAAAGTAGAAATTCTTACTTTTTAAAAAGCCTCAAGAGTCGGTGGTGCGCCATCCCCAGCAGGCGCTCCAGCAGGCGCCTGCGAGGAGGCTCTGGAGCAGACGCCGCGAGGGTGCGGGGATGCGAGCTTTTCTGGTAGCCAGAGGGTTCTGTCTGGTCCTCCGATGCTTGTCCAGGAACTGAGGGAACGAAATATGGAAGGCAGAGCAGTCGAGGGGAACTGCTGACAAAGTGGGACCTCTGAGAAGGAACACCCTTGCTGTCTTCCATTCCCTCTCCCTCCCCTCCCTTCCTCTCTCCCGCGCGCGAGCCCTCTCTCTTCCTTTCTCCCTCTCCCTCTTCACCTGGTTGATTCCAGAGGGACCATGGCTCCTTGTCCCAGGGCCACAGTGGTGTTCATTCAGTGCCTTAGCCAGAGTGCAAATCTACGCTTTGCATCTTAAGTGCAGCGTCAGCTTCCCTGTTCCAGTGCCTTCAGGCCGCAGGCCAGAGTAAGGGGCGAGTGCACTTGGGTCACTCCTGGGTCGCAGGGGGCCTTGGGTGCCCTGCAGCTTCGCCACCAGTCAGCGTTTCCAACTGTCGTCCTCGGCCAGGGGTTGGAGTATGTGAAGGTGCCTGGATCTTTCTAGGAGCAGGGCCGCCTGAGCGCTCACTTTAACGTTTTTAGCTGTAGGGAGGAAAGATAGCTTTCACTCTAATGGCTTCTAGAGACTACCAGACAAAAAGTCCAAAGAAGAGATGCCTTCTGACGCCTTGCAAAACGACTGCCATGCAGATGAGGTTGAAGCGGGTCCATGCTGAGAGGCCGCCTCCAGTTTGGACCCGTGCCATTCCAGGATTCTTCCTTCTAGGTGACCTGCTAGTACCAGAACTGGGGTATTTCAGAAAGGAGTGGGTACCTGAGGAGAGGAACCCAATTGAATAATGCCCACGTAAACATAAATTCAGTAATTCTAAAGGATAATCCCCAGTGATTCCAACACTTTATTTCGCCCCTCATTAGGCACAGGAATAGGCGGGGACCTGTGCGAACACACAATTCTCTGAATCATGTTTTCAGAAAGAGAATTCATTTCATTAATAAGTAACATATACTCATCCTAGAAATTTTGGAACACAAAATTTCAAAAAAGAAAAAATTCGAATCACTACACATTACCATACTGTTAGCATTTTCATCTATTTATTTCCAGTATTTTTTTCCCCGTACAGTTATAAATTCAATACATTTAACTAATTTGAGATACCTTGGGATACTGATATTTTTCCACTTGACATTATAGAAGGTGCAATGTTTTCCCTTAACTTTCAATATTATCCAAATGTGATTTTGATTACCATATCTTATTGTCATATCCATATATCACAACACCATCCCTTTACAGATAGATAACTATTTCCTTTAAAAAAAAAAATAAATGATGCTGCTAAGAGCATTCTTGTAAATGTCTTCTCTGTCTATTATTATTTCCTAATATTTGATACCTAGAAGTGAAATTTCTGGATTCAAGTTTGTGGATACAAATGGCCAGATTCCCTTCTTGGTGGGTTCTGTCAGTTCACTCTCCCACCCTCTAGTATTGCAGGAATTTGCCTGTTTCCCAGCCCATTCATTAGGACTTTGAATATTTAAAACTTCTCTTAGTTTTCCTTTCAATAGGGCCTGGCTTAGTTCTCAAATGAGCCCCCATCCCCAAGATTTTTTTTATTATTATTTTTATTGTGTCTTTCTATCAAGAATTTTTCCAACTCTACCACAAGAACATCAGAATAAACAGGTAAATGAAAAAAATACACAAACAGCTAACACCAAACAACAAAACCCCATAGTGTTGTTTTTTCTTATTCTTCTACCAATTCAAGTTCTCCTAGAAATTAAACATCATTCTTTTTTAAAAAAAATCATCTGAAAGTGTTGAATAAGTAAAAAGAAAAAAAAAAGTAATTCCAATCTAGGAATTCTTAATATTTTGTTCAAGGAACCAGTTTTGAAAACCAGAAATAAAGCAAAATTGTGTAGACCAGGGACCATCAACATTACTAAGTCCTGAGGAGTAAGCACAGCCACCCGTTTTCCTTAGTCTTCTCCCTCATATTCTAACACATTTTGTTCCTAGTAAGCAAATAACATTCCTCCAGTGAATACCTCTTCATGATAGTAAATGATACCTAAAAAACTTCTAAATGAAAAGTCATTTTCTTATTATCACTAGAGGAATTACCCACCCTTCTTAAAAAAAAACTTTAACAGTTTATAAATGCTTTGCTATTTGTAAGTTTACATGTTTAGGAACTGCCTCAAATGTAGTCTTTTAAGATATTTCCATAATAATTTTACTCAAAGTAATTTGAACCCAGGTAAGGATAAGAGTCACATAGAAAGGGATTGACTTATTCCTTTCATCAAATACCAATAGAGATAAGATAAAATGATCCACATCCTGAGCTTAAATGGAATGTAACTCCATATTCTGACCCTCAACTTTTCTAAGCATTATTTTATTTTCAGTTTTCCTCATGTTAGATGCATAAAATCAGTGCACCTTTAGTACAAGTTTTTTGTTTGTTTGTTTGTTTGAGATGGAGTCTCGCTCTGTCACCAGCCTGGAGTGCAGTGGTGCCATCTCAGCTCACTGCAACTTCCAACTCCCTGGTTCAAGCGATTCTCCTGCCTCAGACTCCCAAGTACCTGGGATTACAGGCATGTACCACCACGCCCAGCTAATTTTTAATACAAGGGTTTTTGTATGTGACACCCACTATATTAAAATAGTTTTACTGTTTATTATCTCCTAAACCAACATTGATAGAAATATGAGTAGATATTGACTTTTCAGTAACTTCAACCAGGTTTTTTTAAGACCTAATGGTGTCAGTTACTCCTGGAAAATTAAAATAATTTGTTTTTGAAATCTTAAAGTCATTTGAACATTTAGAATCTAAATACCATCTGAGATGTTGCTTGGAGGCGATTTATTTATATACTCTCTACTGATGATGGAACACTGCCTTTTGGTCTCAAACTAAGTTCCCCATAGCTATCAGATTACTATTGGTATTCAGACATGTAAGCCATAAAAAGACCTAAATGAAATCATATTTGAAAGACATAATTAAGCTTTCTGAGGAATCTAAAAATAATCAGAAGCCCTTATGATCAACAGGGAGTCATTTAGGCTGATCGTCTTTTACAGTTAGTTGCCCAGTGTTAAAGCATATTTTGGCAAAATTAAGTTCTGGAAACTGAACCAAATATTCTGCTAGTATGCATAATTCCTACATGCAGACCTATAATACAATTAAGACCCTTGGATTTGTGTTTATTATGACATTTGTCAGCATTTCCATTATAAAATAATCTTTTGGAAGGTTGATAACATAGCTATAAAAATCCCGAGACGAAACTTGATAAGCATGACTTTAGGATACCTCTTTTTCTTAATTACAGATCTTCAAAGGAAACTGCTAAGGTAATGAAGCCACAAGTATATTTTACATGTGCAGTTCCAAAATCTACCTGATACTTTAAAAAAACAAAATAATCTATTTAATACAAAATATAAATTAGACTATTATTTTATTTTTATCAAAAAGAGCTAGCAGATTAGTATTGAATGTTAAGTACTAACTTGACTTTTTATAGGATGATATTATTCATGCAATTATATTTTAAATGTTTTTGGAAAACTGGTGAAGTTCGCTATATATCATTAACTTGGCACAAGTTCACTCAAAGGTTCCTGAACTTTGCCAACATTTTGGGTGAAGTTAGGCCCAAGTTCTGGTCAGCACCCTCTCTTCCTGTGAATACTAGACTAAAAAAAGGTTACAAAACAAGAGTCAGCAGTTCTGACCATTTTGTTTTGACTTTGGGGTTTCTTTGAATCCAAAGCTTAAAACCAAACCTGGCGGAGGAGGAGAGGGAAAGAAAAGAAGCAATGCAAACTGACAGGAATAAAATACCAGAAAGGTGGAAAAACTTCTTCAAGTCTCTATAAACCAAAGCCTATAAATTTTCACAACATTTTTTGTGACACCAAATGGTTAGTTCTGTGTCTATACCACATTACTTAAAGGAGTATGAGTAAATGCAAAGAAAAATATGAATATATTTTAAAACACTCTTTATGGCAAATATTTGGTAGAAGCCCACCCTTAATCTGGCAGAAGGCGTGGAACATTCAATACGCTGTGAAATCAAGAATTTGACAAATACAACAATGATGGAAATGATTACAATAAACTGCTTTAGGTTTACTTAGTGATTTATTGTTTTCAAGGCACCATTCACATACTTTATCTCACAATTGGATTTCAGCAAGTTCTAGAGCCTTTCTATTAAACTGAGTCATCAGTGTACCATCTTAAAAATTCTTTCACTCACTATTGAAATCAGCAAGATACTGGGACTCCCAAAAAGGACCAATGGTCACACATAAGCACCACAGCACTTTGAAAGATATTGCCTTCAAAGATCAAAAGCACCTTAACATGTTCTGTGAATGATAAATTATACAAAAGGCTGGTTTGGTCTGGCTCCCTCAAAGGCCAGATTTTACAACCTTCTATTTCAGGCTCTGTGAAGGAGATTTCCACCTGCAGCCAACAAATGTAGATGACCTCAAAGCAGCTGGTATGGACAGTTTTTTATGATTTCCAGTCTTCAAAAGAGAAGAAAAATGTCTATGAGAATTTGGAAATAGATCAAACAGTCGGTGAGCAATAGAAGAAAAAACATCATCTAAACGTGTTTGAATGAGTGAACAAATGAATGATAGCACTATTACTTTACCACAGATAACTTTGTAACTTCTTCAAAAGATAGTCATACAAATCTGTATTTGGTACTGGCTAGATCTTGAACTGATTGGCTATATTGAATACCAGAGTTCAGCGAAATATTGGAGAAACCAAAAAGGGTCTCAAGAAGTACAACAAAATAATTGGATTATTGGGTCTGAATGAAGTAATATTATCCATAATAATAAGTAGTAATATCTGTAATAATATAACAATTGTACTGAAAACTTATGACAGCACATGCTCTAAACACTGTGTTGAGTTCTTTATATGTACTAAACACTGTGTTAAACTTGTAAAGTTCTCATAAAAATTTTAGGACTTACACACTATTGTTATTTCCATAGTGATGAGGACACTAAGGAATATGGATGTTAAATAATTTTTCCAAGCTCAATCAGCTAACAAATACTGAAGCTAAGATTTACACCCAGACAAGGATTTCAGAGACCAAACTCTGAGAGTTTAAGAATATTTGGTGATGATTATATGATCATTATATGTAAGTACAAATATTGTAAAAAATGAATAATTGTCATCTTTGCATAGTCCTGTGAATCTATAATTATTTCAAAATAAAATTTAAGAATTAAAATAATCAGACAATTACTATGACAATCCTTTGAATCTATAAAACACCATAGAAAGTTTGCTATATATCATTAACTTGGCACAAGTTCACTCAAAGGTTCCTGAACTTTGCCAACATTTTGGGTGAAGTTAGGCCCAAGTTCTGGTCAGCACCCTCTCATTATAATTAGCTTTAATGAGCCATTCACAGATACTGAACTCATGTCTTGTTCTATTGTAATTTTTCTTCAAATGTTTCATGAAAGTGAAACCAACATTTTGTGCATGGCATTATGTGGTCTCTGGAATAAAAATCAAGACTCGTTTTTTCACTCTGATCCTAAAGACTATAGACGAGTACTGAATGCTTGACTCTGAGTTGCTTGGTCTGTGCTGATATTCTTCATCAGCTACATTCTCAAATATGGATTTGTAGTATTTGCACATCCTAATTCTGTTGCTAAATTAGATTACTAACTTAAAACTTAAACCTACTCATCCTGATTTGTACAGTGGAAATCATAAACACAGAACGATTTAAAGACTCAGAAGAGATCATATAAGTGCTCATATAAGACTCAGAAAAGATCATATGAGTACAGTGCCTCACACAATATAAAAATTTAGCCAATGCCATGATTGTTGTTTATGTTATTTCAATGTTGAACGTGTGTGTAGGACAAAATGATAATTCCACCTTTTAGAAAGACTCATGATAACACATAGAATAGGATTATTAAATACCTGTCCTGTTTCTCCTAAATATACTCAAAACTTTTTAAGTAGTATGACATTTTGTGCCCAATCTAAGTTGCTGCCTTAATCACTCTTTTATGTTTTTAAATATATAAATTTAAAGGTAAGGCTCTGGTCCATGGAGTATGTAATCACAATCTTTGGTCTGCCAGGAAGGTCACTGTAAACTCTACACTCCTGAAAAATCAGCCGGGTGTGGTGGCTCAGGCCTGTAATCCCAGCACTTTGGGAGGCAGAAGCAGGTAGATCACCTGACGTCAGGGGTTCAAGACCAGCCTGGCCAACATGGAGAAACCCCATCTCTATTAAACTACTTGGGAGGCTGAGGCAGGAGAATCACTTGAATCAGGGAGGGAAAGGCTGCAGTGAGCTGAGATGGCACCATTCCACTCCAACCTGGGCGACAGAATAAGACTCCATAAACAAACAAACAAACAAAACTCTTAAATTTGCATATAAAGCTTTTTATATGAAAAAGTTACCATACATTTGGTAAATCCTCTGGGAATTTATTTTCAAGTAAATAAACTACCTGATCTAGGCTGATATGAAACGTGAAAACCTAGAACTTATTCAGCCCCTTCAACTGGAAATGAGGTGGTGTGCCGTGCTATGTTGTAGGTTCCCTGAGACATATGTCTCTGTCTACCCAAAAAAGTTAAGACGCTTCTACCTGCCTCCCATAGAAAGGAATCAGAGAGGAAAAAAGAAAGGGCCTCTTCTTGGTGCATCAGAGAAGCAATGTGAGTCTTGAAGTGCATCTTTGGACATCCTCTGTTATCTGTGCCATTTACACAGTCTTTAAAAATTTGACACCTAACCTATTCTCTTTATACGAACAGATTTTTTGTTTTTTGCACTTTAACATTATTGGCTTTACACAATATCATGGCAAAAGCTTTGTATTCTTTGGCCTAGGTTTACCTGCAATCTAAGTAACAGTTTTTGCAAAGATAAACTTGGACTTCACTTGCACATAATCTCTCAACATGTAAAAATGCATAGCTCTTTTTACATATGTAGCATGTTATATAATAAATTTTCCTCCTTGCCTAGAATAAAAGGAGAATTATTAAATATCCCATTTCTTTTAAAAGCTTTGATTCAACTTCAAGTGGCTCATTTGAGGGTTGATGGTAAAGAGCCTTCTGAAATGTACTAAAATGTTTCCAATTTGGGAAACATACCTAATTTCAAATATTCTGACCATCGGTTCATATTTTTGGCCAAAAAATGTGGTGAGTATAGTTAACAAGCATTTGACAAGTAGTGGTTTTGTTAATTGTAGATCTTATTGAACAAGCCATGCCATTTCTTTCATCACTATTTATTTGCCTAATCTCACCAAAGCCCATTAAAATTAAAGCAGATGAGTTCAGTTAAAAAATATATATTGGATGCCATTTTGTTTCAGATGACAGAACCACAAATTAAACTTCATACCCTTTATTAGTATACTACATTTCATCAAATTCAGTCAACTGCTTCTAAAGTTAACGTAAAACAGGCTGAAAAAGGCCCAAACTCAAAGCATTATATAACAAAACACAACAACTTCTTCCCAAATTACATGCACATGAATATATGCATCATACTTCAATCCAAACCTCAGGGTCTTTACACTGAACACCCTCAGAACTTCTGCTTCTCAATTCCACAGTCCCCCTGCTCCCTGCCAATGGTATGATTCACATACATGGAAACATACATACATGCAAAAAAAAAAAGTATTTCAATCAGAGTGCCTTCACGTGTATTTTAGAATGAATTCTGCATATGTAAAGTCTTTTTTGTTTGTTTGTTTTTGTTTTTGTTTTTGTTTTGAGACAGAGTCTCACTCTGTTGCCCAGACTGGAGTGCAGTGGCAAGATCTCAGCTCACCGCTACCTCTGCCTCCTGGGTTCAAGCGATTCTCCCACCTCAGCCTCCCAGGTAGCTGGGATTACAGGCACCTGTCACTATGCTCAGCTAATTCTGTATTTTTAGTAAAGAGGAAGTTTCACCATGTTGGCCAGGCTGGTCTCGAACTCCTGACCTCAAGTGATCCACCCACCTTGGCCTCCCAAAGTGCTGGGATTACAGGTGTGAGCCACTGCACCTGGCCTGTAAATTGTTTTTATTCCTAGCTCAAACCTTAAAAAGAGTTGACTTTTCTTCCTTTTCCTCCATGATCTGGTAGGCAGTTTTACTCTTTTTTCATAATAGATGTCTCTCTCTTGAATAATTTATGTCTTAATAATAATGATTATTGAATATTTCTATCTATTGTAGCCAAAATAGGTATTTAAGTGAGCATCAGTATTTTTCTGTGCATTGAAAACAAGTCCAGGAATTTTGAGAGTTCTTCACCAAACATTGGCCCCACATATGTATATCAGGTCTAACTGTAACTACTAAGACCAACAGCCAGACAATGGTAGAAAAGAAAGTGTCTGGAATTGCTATTCTGAAACCTACAGAACACTCATTGATTAGATGAGGGTCATTGACTCAATGAGAAAAACAGAATTTTCCTTGGGAGTAAGACTGTTTCCTCTTGGGGAGATTCAAGAGTATCTGAAGTTCAAATAATTTACCATATTAAGAAAGGAGTTAGAAGGGATTCAAGAACGCTCTCTGAACCTTGGCTCTGATTGGGAAGATCTAAGTCATATTTATAACATTATGACATTTTGCATATTCTTACAACTTGCCTACAAAAATTTCACTTGTAAGAATTTAGGCTAAGGAAATAATCAAGAACATGCACAAAGATGGCACTACAAAATATGCACCTCAGTATTGTTTATAATATCAAAACATGGAAAATAGCCTAGATGTCTAAAAAAGTAAGTCCTTATTTAAAACTGTTGCATCCATTAGAAGGATGAGTTATCAAAATAGTTTGTACTGCAGAAAGATAATTCCAAAAATTGATAAGAAAAATATATTTTATAAAGCAGTATGTAAGGCATAATTTTATTTCTGCTTCATATGAGAACATGTATATCTGTGTAAGTGCATATTTTTATATCTATAAATATAAATGTTTATTTTATATATGCTAGAGGGGACTGATCATTTTTTGTGCTTGTTTGTATTTTCCTGGTTTGTAATCAGGCCATCCTTTTGTAATCAGAAAAATAATAAAGTTATTTTAAACTAAAAAGAGCAACACAACAATACAATTTATGATATCTACTCTCAGTTGAAGAGCAGGATCTAGTTATCTGGGTGAGAACGCTTGTCTTTTTAACTCTAAAACATTTGAAGTAGGTATTTAAGATGCTTAGCAGTTATATTCTGTAACTTTTTTTTTTGGATACTTCAGAGTAGAACCTTACCAGCACACTACAGGCCCCCT
This sequence comes from Theropithecus gelada, assembly GCF_003255815.1. Classification (NCBI taxonomy): domain Eukaryota; kingdom Metazoa; phylum Chordata; class Mammalia; order Primates; family Cercopithecidae; genus Theropithecus; species Theropithecus gelada. Next base: position 93,635,797 of record NC_037670.1, read on the forward strand.
TCCAATCATTGCCACTCTCTTCTTGCAAGGATATTCAGTATCCTGACTTCTAACAGCCTAGTTTCCCAGTTTTTATACTGTTTTACATAAAAGAGATCATTGGTTTTGGGAAAACACTGATTTTCATTTATAAATCTGTCTTCAACAAAACATATATTCTGACAGCCTTCCCCAAAAAAGGAAGTTAAAATTACTTGGAAAGATAAGTATTAAATTTACCATTAAATACTCAGAGCTTAAAATTTTAAAGGAAAACCATTTAACAAACATGCTCTTTCATTCTACTGACACTTAAATGGAAAATTTGATTAAATGTTAAGTGATTTCATCTAAAACACAGCTCAGTTTATCTATAATTTACACACAAACACACAAACCCCTTCCCCAAAACAAACCGATAACAGTAATCTGTACTAACACTAAGGCATTTATTGACTAGTCAGGAATACACTTAACATCTCTAATGAAATCCCAGACTTTTAAACAATTAGTAGACAGTTTTGCTTCCTACTTAGCCCCAGTGTGTGTGTGTGTGTGTGTGTGTGTGTGTGTGTGTGAAGGTGCATAGAAATTGTGTAAAATTTAATATTTACTTTCTAAAAGAATATATTAGAACCTGATAAATGTGATCTCCAAGAGCTTTTACAAATTCATATTCACATGTTCATACGCATATTCATTTTAACATATTTTGCATATTCATGTTTTGAAAACTCAGCCACAGAACAAAAGAAAAAAATCAACTTTTCTAGCAGAATTTCAAAATATTTAAAATCTGAATGCTTTTAATAACTTGTATTGTTTTTAACATGTGACATTTTATCCCCATTAGTAATAACAGATGTCTAATGCATTAAAAAGGAAAATCCTGCACATGTGTTGAAATAAAGGACTTTACTGAAAGGAAAGCATGTGCTTTGATTTATATTAGTCAAAATTTAGATACTGTACTTGGTGCTGTTTCAGGAAATGAAAAGGTGAGGAAACAGTTATATACCAGTAAACCGGAACAAAAAATCTCCACAGAAACCAAAACAGTTTGCCACTTATGCTAAATTAATATCTAGAATATGGTCACATTAGCCCCGAGGGAGAGCTAATTCTAACAAAACAAAACCCTATCCATTGATTCATGTGGATTATATGTATTTACAATTATTCTTTGTTCACATTTAATTGTCAACAATTAATCAGTTAATTAATTACATAATCAGAGATTATGAAAATTTGGGTGAATTCTAAAAAGAAAAACGTCATGAAAAACAAGTGTTTACTTACTGTTCTCTGACTCCATTATCTTCACTACTGGTATAAAGCAACACAAAGGGCAAATTCAAAAATAATGAACCATAAATCCAGTATTATTTGGCTGGTTTTTGCGTCTGCTTTTAAAGGCACCTTGTCTCCTGTAGACTGTTCCAGTGAGCTGTTGCCACCCCCACTGCAGCCAGTGCAGAGAAAGGCACCTCAAAGCCAGGGGGCAGAGCAATCATGGGACAACTACTGGGTGCCAGCTGTTTACATAAGTTATGCAGTTCAAACCTCACAAAGACTTCCTGAAAAGGATATTAATATATCCACCTTACACAGAGAAAAACAAATTCAAATTAGTTAAAATAGCTTGTTCACGCAGAGACAAAGGTGGAGCCAGATTTTGACTCAATTGTCACCTTCTCTAGAGGTAAACTTGACAAACGTTGGTATAATGAAAGCTCCATGTCCATAACAATTAGGCATAGGTTTGCATACAATCTACAATCCTTGCAAATATGGACCAGAATTGCTGGGGTGGCCAATAATTTACAAGCATAAACAGAAGGACCCTTTTAAAAAGTTGCTTTTAGTTCCTCTGTTTTCTATTTATAGTACTTTTCAAATAGTATATCTATTGCTACTGAGAAGATTTCTACTTCATACAATTTGTATGATGTTTCCCTACTCTCATTTTACATATTAGTACTGCTTCATGTTCACAGAGTGAGAAAGAACTAGTTCCTTTAATCTGAATTGGGCTATTTCTTAAATGCTTCAGAAATACATCTAAGTTTATGTGTGTCTACATGCGTTTGCCATATATATATATATATATATATATATACACATACACACACACACAGTGTCTCCCTGCCTATGCTATAATAAAAAGATTATGACTTCAAGACCACATAACACTTGTTATTTCCTTTAGGTGATATATTTTATTAGAGTACTTCATTATCATAATAAATATGATAAATAGGGTACTTTGACAATGTAACATTATCATATTAATGCCTGGAACATGAACATGAGAGAGAGGAAAAAATATGACGATTAGATAAACCCATTCTGTGTTTTAGCCCAGGTCTGGCCCACTACAGTCAAACTGGATATCAATACCTTTGTACAATTTAATTGAGATGAATTTCCAAAGATTAAATTTGAGCATTATAACAAAGAATATTTGTGTGAAATGTTTGTTTCATTATCTCAACAAAAGAGAAACACAACTTCTGAGTGAAAAACTAGACTGTTTTGTGTCATATGCAATGCTAGTATAAAAAAAAATTGCTAAGTTATACTGTCATACCCAAGGAGCCCAAATCAATGACAAGAGCAGCACTGAGGTCAGAGACGCTAAAGAGTCCTGGCCGAGAAGACAGTGTGAACACAACCTAAGTAAACACCTTTTAAGAGGAAAGGACACTACTCAGAAAAACAGTAATTTTCAGTCTAAGGTCAGGGGGAAACGTTTTATGGAGGCTCACACAAAATGTATTACCAAATGGATCAAGTGACAAAAGTGAATACAATTCTCAAATTTATGGCATTTAATTCAGAAACAGAGGTTCTCTTGAAATAAAGTTCCAAGCATTGGGAGAATTTCCAAGTCAGATGATGTGATTTATAACATTTTCTTCATCAGCTTGAAGTATAATGCCATTATTACATCTCTGATTTTGCAGATGTTCTTTAAGAGTACTTCACTCTTTCATAAATCTAAAATTTTTAATACTCTGACTGATTTGCTAAATTTAGCTGTAGTTGTTTTTTAATGCTCCTATATCATTAGTAATTGCCTTTCAATGTATTGTACTGTATTACCATTCTACTAGTTGTTCATTTATCATTCATGGCACAAGATAAGTAGCTATGAATAACAATAACTTTTTAAAAATCATAGCTCTCTTCCTCTCTCTCTCTCTCTCCCTCCTGGTCCCCCTTGTCTCTAGTCTTTTTTCCTTTTATTAACTATGTTTCCTATGCTGTCATATAAAATTAAAAGTTCTCTTCGAGATTCTTTTCTTCTATAGAAATGAATGCAAATTATGTTTTCTACAGAAATTACATAGAAAGAAAATCTGAAGATATATTTTATTTCAGCTTAAAAAAGTTATTGGGCTACATAAATGTCTCCTTTGGGAAACAGGGGTTGACAAAATGATCAAGAAGGTGAACAATTTCCTGATTCCCCTTTCCCAAGTCAAATGCTCATGGTCGTTCTTATGTGTAGCCCTAAACTAAACAAGCATATAAATGTCACAGTGAGGAGAGAGTGAAAAGAAGAAATAATGTAAGCTCAGTTTACATTTAAATTGGACAGGATCAGATTGAGTTTTCTTGCTCTGTTCAGCATCCAATTCTTGTGCTAACTTTCATTACCAATTTAATAAAAATCTATCAAATATTTATTGGATGCTTACTATGAACTTGGCTCTGCTCACCACAGTTTTCTAGTTTGGTTAGGAGTTCATAGTAGAATGAGGGGCATGCACTTGGCCAACTTGAGTAGATATTGGATGACATATGCAGGGAAATTAGTAACATGAGCCACTAGGATGGGATAGAAGAAATATAGTTAAAACACTGTAAATTCTATACTATTTTATATTTAAATGCCCATAAATTGAGATTGCAGGGGACAACAGCATTGGCAGGCTAAGTAAAATGGCGTATAACCAGCATGAAGAATATGAATAGGATTAAAACAGTAAATTCTAACTTTCGAGCCAAATTTAAGCCAAGGATCATGCCTACTTCCTTCTCCACATGAGAAAGGGCCTGTTTTAATTGTCTGACAATATTTATTCTCTCCTTCTTTGTCAGCAATAGAACCTGCAGAGGTTATGCTAAACATGGCCATCCAGCCATGGGTACATTTCACAGCCTCACTTGCAGTTAGCTGTGGCCATGTGGCTAAGATCTAGCAATAGGCAATGAGCAGAAGTCACATATATAATTTTTAGATAGTTCCCCTTAGAAAGGGGAAGATGTGTCTTCCCCTTGCTTTTCTCCTTTCCCATTGGCTAGAATGCAAAATTGGCATGAGACCTGGAGTGGTCTCTTGGTCCATGAAATTGAAGCCACATTCTGAGAATGGCAGAGCAAGAAGTTAAATCTCCAACATGGCTGAGCCACTGCTACACCAAGCCTGGAGCACCTTTCCAAATTTTAAAATAAATAACTGCCTTGTTTAAGCCACTATATTTTGGGATCTCTTTGTTATAGTCCCATATCCTACCTAATATATCTCTTCATCCCAGATGCCTTGAGGTAGTGCCTAACACATAATAAGGTCTCATTTAATACTGTGAACCACCACGGAACAGAATGGTTCCAAACTGCACACAAGATTTTTAAGCCTATGGCTAGAATACAAATAGGCAAAGACCAAGCTGAAATTCTTATGAGCATATTAGGCTGACATGAGAGAGGCGGTGCTATACACAGTACCTTTTTCCCACTCCAGCTTGTAACACACAAGCTGTTCCTCACCCCCTCACTTCATATCACAAGGTACTATTCTGATATTTCAGGCCAGAAAAGAATCTAACTACATAAAATGAAAGAACATGACATGTGATGGAATAGAATGCAGTTGTATACATTATGAAATAGAACTCAAAGTTATGTTTCTTCCATGATAGTATGAACAGTATAAATTTAAATACAATAATGTTTTCCAAAGATATAGTAAAATATATCTTACCTAAATTCAAATTTTAAAATTATAAGAAATGTTACCTACTTTTATATTATGTCTGCTGTGACTTTCTCTCTTTGACAATTCAGTTCAATATTATTAGATTTGAACTTAGTTCAACTATTTGAACTATTTGAACTAATAGTATTGAATTATACCATTAGTTCTATACTATTGAATATACTATTGGTTCAAATCTAATAGTATTGAATTATAGATGATGATGATGATGATTGAATGGTTAATTATCATATCCTTACCTCCAATGAGGGGCAAGAAAGCATTCCAGTTAAACATGCCTTCCATTTAAGATTTTGTTGAGTACAGTGATTCTCTCAAAAGAATATCACCTCACTGGTATTATAGATTATAATATCAAATTAGATAGATATTATAATATCTATCACCTCACTAGATTATAGCATTTTATTATCAAATTTCAGGAAGCACAATCTCAAATCACTTCTCAACAATTTCAATGTATCAGCTAAGAAAGGCAAGATTTATAAATGATGACTAAAATAATATATATAACTCTAGACAATCAAAAACCTATAGCAAGATTAAACCATACAATCAGAAAGAATTAGCCTTTGGTAAAAATTACTTAGAGTAAATCATTTTTGCCACCATATCATAAACCTGTATTAAGTGACATTACTTAAAAAAAACAGTTCTGGCCAGATACAGTCATTCACACTTGTAATCCCAGCATTTTGGCAGGCTGAGGCAAGCGAATTGCTTGAGAGTCCAGGAGTTCAAGACTAGCGTGGGCAACATGGCAAGACCCTGCCTCTACAAAAAAACAAACAAAGAAACAAACAAAACCAAACAAAAAAAGCCAGTTCTATGAAACTTAGTGGATGTTCAATATGCATGTGTTGTCAAGGAGTCGAGGATACTGTCCTTGATGATATTCAGTGCTTATTTCTCCATGAACTTAAGTGAAAAAACTTTTTTCAGGTCACAATACCAGGAATAGCTGAGATTCTTCTGGACAGTGTATGTGTGTGTGGACACATATTTCCTTAGAGGCCCTATGAATCTTCACAGTTGTTTGTAAAACCTGTTCACATTATTTACTAGACTTTCATAGAGCTAGTTGTCTGACCCACCACTACAAAATACATGATATTGAATATACATTCTGAGGCTAATTCCGCTAAGTTTTATATTCTTCATATTCTTCTCTTTTGATTAATTTATCTCACTTGTCTTTAATGTGTGTTCTTGCTGATTTTTTAAAATTCATGTCATCTAAAGTCTGTTTCTGGAATTAAGTTTATATTTACAAATACATGAATACTTTTATAAGATAAGTTTCTTGTTTAAGAATGTGTTGTTTCCTTCTGTACTTACTCTTGTTGTCTTTTTTGTAACAATTGATTAGATCTAAATCTCTATGTTTACTTGTACCATTGCTCACCACGGTTCTTGGAAGTGAGATTCTCAATAAGTAAAAAATATACTTAACTTTGTTTTTATAAGGGGACAAAATGGTATTTTCATAGTCCTTTCACACTTCATGTAGTAACACGCAATCTTAGCTGTGTATATGAACTGCCTAGACAATGTTCTTTTGACATTTTTTCTTTATGGAGAAAATCTAAAAAGCCTGTTTTTATTCCCCTATAGATAAATTTTTTTCTCTGCATGCTTATAGGATGGCTTCTTTGTCTTTAATGGTCAACATTTTTCTGAGCATATTTATGGATATGAGTCTACTTTCATTAACTTTGCTCAGAATACAATATGCTATTCTACATTATAAACTCTGGTTTTTTTTCCCTACTCTGGATAATTTTTTCTATTATGTCTTGCATTATTGCTTCTTCTCAATTTGTCTTAGTCTTTTCTTAGGAAAAGAAATTATCTCTCATTTCACAAATATTACCCTTCTTAAAATTATACTTTCTCCATTAATCCCTATGCCCTTTCCTTGTTTTGTTTTTTTTTTTCTTCATAGCAGTATTCACCATCTTTTTAGTTTCAGTCCTCATCTCTTCCTCACACAGACTCACTCCCATAGTAATCTCCTCCAATTACATAGCTTCAAATGCTATCCATGCTGATTAATTCCAAATTCTATCACAGAGCTCCCAACCCAGAGCTCTCTTACAAACTTGAGACTCAATGTCCAACTGCCCGCCCAACAATTCTACTTGAATTTCTAGCTGACAATTCAAAGTTTATATATCTAAAACTGAACTCTCTGTCTCCCTTGAAATGTTCACAACCTTCTCCATCTCAGTGGTTGCCGACATACCCTTTATTTTGCATAGATCAAAACGCTTAGTGTCACCCTTCATTCCTCTCTCTCACACCTCATGCCTTACCTTTAACAAATCCTGTTGGCTACTTTCAAAATATATCTGCAATCTTATCATTTCTTTCCAACTCCAGTTCCACTGCTACCACTCAAGTTCACGTCACAATCACATGTTACCTAGATTACTGCAATGGCCTCCTAACTTGTTTCTCTGTTCCCCCAAAGAAAAGCCCATACACGCCATAGACACTGACCAGTTTCCAGTACTATTCAGCACTATTCCTGCTGCACAGGAATGGTGTGGTCAAGTGAATACTCATGAGTTCTGAGACTGCTGATGGAGTGACATTGACATATTATGACCAGAATGCACCACTCCTTAAATGTTTGTACCATCCTGAGAAATCAGAAGAGGACAAAATTGATGTTTTCTGCAGTCTAAGAACAAACTCCATTCCTATTCTAATTACTACAGCCACTGATTGGGAACTTCCGTGGTACTTTCTCCCAGCTGTTTTATTACACAGATCTCTGGCTGTTGAAACTACACAGGTGAAAGGTTCTTCTCTTCCAGTTCAGGGTCAACTGGTGAATGTCCAGTCTGTTAGTCTTGGTGGGAGACGGCTCTCCTCTAATAATCACTTGGATGACGGAGATAGTGGGCTAAGAAAAACAGAGGAATTGATGATGGTTCTTAGCCTTTTAGGCTAAACAGATAAACAATTTACCAAAATTTACTGATTTGCAGGGGTGGAAGGAATAGGTTATGTGAAAGTGGCAGTAAGTTTGAGATGTCTGTGAGAATCCCACATTGTGGTATCAAGTAGACAGTTTAATATTATAGTCTTCACCTCAGCAAAGATGTGACCCAGTATAGAAGTTGAAGAAATCATATGTGTCCTGTTACTATTCCTTGACAGGCAGGGCATAGATAAATTATAAAACTTCCAATTGATGTCCCCAATGTGCATTTTGTGGCTTGGGTGGTAATAGATCGACATAGAAATAGTTGCTCTTCAAACAGAAATGACTCATCAATTAATTTCCTCATTTGCCCTTCAAAGTGCAACTTTTGCATTCAGAATTGAGGGCAAATGCTTCATTTCAGTCTACAAGGTCTTGCATAACTTAGTTCTCAGTTAGAACACTAATCAAACATGCATCAAGTACCAGGCACCATCTTAAGGGGTTAGCACTTAGGAATTTAATCATCACAACAACCTAATAATGTACATTATTTTCTCCCTTTCACAGGAAGCATGGAGAGGTAAGTAACTTATCTAAGGTTATACAGGTAGTGAGAAGTTGAGCCATATTTGAAACCAGGCTGACTGCCTCTAGAATCCAGGCTATAATCCACTCCTCTACTCTCGACAGCCACTCTGCCTTGCCAGAAAGGAAGAGCTGCTCTGGATTCTGAAACCTCTTCTAGCTCCAGTATTCTATGATTTTTATTCAAGTGCATTTTGTAACCAGTTTCTCCAGTCCTCAATTGTGATGTGTTAAGAATGTGACAATAAATTAAAGTAGAATTATAATCTAATTTAATCTGAGGGGATTGTCTAGATTCCTTTTTGTTCTATTTTTATTCTGCTTTCATTCTATCAAATTATTCCAACAATATGAACCTCTGCTATACCTAGTAACCCATGGGAATGATACAAGAAAAAGCAGTTGTGATTGCTACTGTATTCACATGTAAAATTGAATAATCTTTCTGTCTTACCAAATTTTCTCTTAAAATTATTTCTCTTCCATTTAAAATATGTGTTAAATTTTCTACAAAAGTACCATAGAATATTTTAATGAATCTCTCTTTAAAATCTGGGTGCCCAACTTTCATATAAGAATCAGCATAATGAAAATAACACTGAATTAATGTTACATAAATCTAGAAGTAGAGTTTCTTTCTACTTTTAATTTAATTAAGTACTTCTTTCTCATAATTAAATCAGATTGTAGTATATTTTGGAGGATGTCCCAGTTAAAACAAAATAAATTAAGTATACTTGTTCCTCAGATAGCTCAAGTCTGCTCATGTTGTTCAGAATGAATATATTTGAGGTTTTTTTTTTTTTTTTTTTTTTTTTTTTGAGATGGAGTCTCGTTCTGTTGCCCAGGCTGGAGTGCAGTGGTGCGATCTCGGCTCGCTGCAATCTCTGCCTCCTGGGTTCATACCATTCTCCTGCCTCAGCCTCCCAAGTAGCTGGGACTACAGGTGCCTGCCACCACGCCCGGCTAATTTTTTGTATTTTTAGTAGAGTCGGGGTTTCACTGTGTTTGCCAGGATGGTCTCTATCTCCTGACATCGTGATCCACCCACCTTGGCCTCCCAAAGTGCTGGGATTATAGGCATGAGCCACCATGCCCGGCCCTTTGTCTTTCTTTTAATTTATACAAAACTGTTACTTTTTTCCAGTCCAAAATTTGGCTGTAAAGTTAAAATTGCATTAAGGTTGCTTAAGACCGTTAGTGGATATTTTTGTTTTCCCGGTCTTCATTATATACACTTCATATTTCCTGGAAATATTCCTACTCTTGATGACAACTATCTCTCTACAGCCCATTACAGTTAAAACAAAGAGCCTATGCAATACTTTTTGTTACTAGCTCACATCTGATAGTGAAATAGAAGAGTATGTCTTATTTGATAGACATATTTCAGGGTTTCAAGACTTTTAAATTGACAGAAATCAAGACAATGAGACAAGACCAGGCAGGTTCTTATTTCTTCATTTTCTCACCGTGCTCTATCTATCTAGAACTGGTCCCAAAAGACAGAACTAACAGTTTCAGCCACACTGTTCAGTCCCAGCCATGGACAAGAGCTTCTGCCCTGTGTCTCTCCATTCATCCTCCATTCATGCTTATCCTTAACTTTGGACCTCTTAAGCACAGCATCAGCAGGGAAGATTGATATAAGGAAATACAGAGAAATAAAAAAAACCTAGGACATATTAACAAATAAAAGGTGTGGAAGGCTTGAACAGGCCCGTGGTATCAGGCCAATTCCTACATTAGTAAAAATAGCGTAGAACCTTAGTACCACAACCTTCATTTTCTTCACAATTTTTCCTGCCTTTCAGCCTAGACTCCTCAACATGTTCCAGTGTCCTCTGGCTGCCTGAGCCTTCCTGTCTTGAGAAAAAACAACATACAATCAAATTTATTCAAAGATATTAGAGATCCAATGTGCTCCCTCATGTTGGGGACATTGTGATATAAAAGAGGAGCCTGGAGAGGACAATGCCAGTCCCAAATTACTGGTTACCAGTGATAGATTTAAAGCATGACTCTGGGAAACATAAGGTGGCTTTTGGAGGAAGTTCCTTTTACCCCATTCACTTACTCTTTCCTCTTTTCTTTTTCCTTCCTTCCTTCCTTCCTTACTTTCTTTCAAACCTCTTAAAACGTTCGTTCATTCGTTGCTTTTTTTTTTTTTTTTTCCCCAGAGTCATTTTTTTTTCCCAGAGTCTTTGGTCTACTCCTCACTCACTCCAGCAGGGTCTCAGAGAAAGTAATCCAGGATATATCTGCATGAAGACACAAATGCAAAAGCATCTAATCCCAAAGAAAGCAGGATTCCACAGCCTGCTCCTTGTGGCAATCCACCAGAACCATGAAAGTCTTCAGAAAAGTATCAAATCATTTAATTTACAAGTTGAAAGAAGGCAGTAGAAAAGAGGAAGGATCTCTAAAATCAGAGATTGTATCTAATAATTCTGAGGAAGTGCTGAGAGTCAGTACCTTGAGATATCACATTTTTTCCATGTATCTGCAAAATGCCTTTAGTTATTAATCTAAATATGCATTAAAATATAAGTGGAAAACTATAAAACATAATTTTCATATAGTTTTCAATGTAAAGACAGTCCAAATGCCTGAAGTAGAAATTCAAACTGTTAAAGGCATTTTGAAAAATCTTTTAGGAAAAAATAAATAAATAAACTGTTTTTCATTGCCAAACATGGCTTGAAAATTAAGTAAAATTCAAAGTCACCAAGAGTTTTGTACAAAATTATGTCAATGTAAAATTAACATTTTGCTTAACTACAACATTAGTTTAGTATATTTAATGTTCTAAAAAAGTAAAAATCATAAAATCTTCAAAACTTTGAATGCAACTCATGTTTATTCTTTTTAATTAATAAAAATGTCATAAATAAAATAGACATCTCCAAATGATATTCATTAATTGTGTGTTATTTTTGCTGTTTTTTTTTTTTAGCTTTCTTCTTCTATGAGTGTCTTTCTAAACAAAGTTATCTGGGAAATTGTGTCCTCTTGTGGTCACTGGCAAAAACAACATGTTTTCTGCAGAAAGAACCAAACCAAACAATAGCAGCAGGACATAAGGCTTCAGGAAAAGCCATTTGTGAAAAACGGAAATCCCTTCAAGTGAAGAAAGGTGAAAGTTATGAGTAATCAGAAAGATAAATTGAACTGAAAAAAACATAGAATGTAAATCATTCAATTTATATTTAAATTGCAGGTCATCGAATGATTAAAAAGAAGACGCATAATACTATGTAGAAAGACTGAGACAATGATAATAGTTCCTATGAATAACTATTTATTTCTTGCATTCTTTCATCAGTTATTCCAGCAATTCTTTGATATAAGTGAAGTGAGTGTGTTTTCCAACAAGGTTAATGTGCAGCTGAGACACCAACTCTCTAGCCTGCACACCCCCTGAAAAAAACGAGACACCAACTCTCCAGCCTGCACACCCCCTGAAAAAAACAAAACAAAACAAAAAAAAAAACGCTCTTCAAGACTCCATACTTTTCCATATTCTGATCCTGTGCTTTCTACAGGTTAGACCTATGTGTCCTCATCCCATCCTTATGCTGAGTTCAGAATGTCAGCTATTTTAAAGATTAACATGTATTTGAAAATTTCATTTGTGGTACTGTTGGCACCCCAATTTATTGTGTTTTTTTACTTTTTGGTTTTATTTCTGGATTGAAAACTTCACATTTTATAACTTTAGTTTTTTTTTTAACTTTTAAAGCTATTTAGATGGACAAATATTGAATCTGTTGAATTTATGAATTAAATCATCATTTAAAGAGAATGAGTTTTTATTTAGGGAAAGGTGTTCAAACATCATTAAGGCTACCAGGGTCATGAAAGAAGAAAAAGCTTTACACAGTTATTGTGCTGACGTGACTTTATATTCCCCTTTAATAAAATTCTCTCATTTAAACAGCAGTCCCTCTGGAGTGCTCAAAACAAGATGAAATCTAAGATATAAAACCTCATCTGATATTCACTCAATTGCAGCCTTTCTAATTTTCACTCCCTTCCGTGCGAATGCTCCTGTGCATTATTTATGCAATTCGGAGAAATTATTTCTCAGAAGTAGGAGCCAACAAACAGGTGATAGGCCATCTAAAGTCTGAGGAGAAAGAAGAGTAGGAACAGATTGAGGTACTCACCTTTTATGCAAGCTCAAACTCCAGAATTTACCAGCTTCCTAACCATTCTATAGTGTGTGTTTCTTTTCCTTATCTAAAAGTATTTATAATTGATTATTGCTAAGAGAATGTCACAGCATATTCAAACTGTCAGGATACTTAATACTTATTGTATATGGTCGGTGTGAGATTTCTAACTCTGTTACTTTTAACAGTATTTTTTGTTTCAACTTTTAACACAGCACATATTCCTCAGGCAGGATTGCAAACATGCCAAGTTTGCAATTTGAAAACAAAGATCGTTTTGAATTATCCAAGTACAAAAGAAATTTTTTTTTCATTTAATTTTTTTTGGGGGGGACTTTATTTTAGAAGGAGGCAAAATGACTGAACTCCAGTTAATCTAGCATTCCCAAAGAAGGTAGTCCCCACTGACATCCTTACAGTTAGGCTAACTTCAGCCTCAAAAGAAAATTTCTAAGATTGTTTTTACGACCCCAAGATTGGGATTTTAGAAAGAAGTAAGCTTTCAAATTTAAACGAAACATTGCAGAAGTTGCAATTATTGTTGCATATATAAGAGAATCCAGAATTATATCTGACTTATCAACAAGTAAAAAGGGAGCCATTCTTGCAAATGTGGAAAAGAAAATTGTTAGGTAAAATGTTAGATAAGAAAGAGCTGTATATGAGCAGATTGGACTGTCAGCAGGGCGTGCTGCAGTTTGTAAAGCAGGGAGTATCTAGCTCCAGCCATTTTTTGAGAGGTAACTCCGGGACTACCTTTTGCTACAAAAGTAACATTCAAGCCTTACTTAGGAACTCAAAAGTCGTCTCATCCTCCACTCTTCGGAACAGTTCAAGAGCAATTTCTTCTTAGAACTAGTCATCAATTGTGACTCTGGCTGAAAGGTTCCATGGTCAGGATGGTTCTGGTTAGGTGTTCATTTTGAATTCCCCTCTAAGTATTCTGGCATCAGCGCGTCGCCTGAGCCTTGGGGGATCCCTGTACTCAATGGCCAGGAGCGCTCCATCAGCTAGAAGTTTTAGTGCCGGGAAAAGGGCTGGGCTCACTTGTTTAAGAACCAGTCTTTGAGATTGATGACTTTGCAAGATGGGCTGGCTAATGACCCCTGGCTGCTGCGCTGTTGTGGACTCGGTTTCTCCTCCAGCTTGTCCGCTCCCCTCCCCTTCCCCAATTCCCCTTGGTCAGGTAAGATTTCCTTACACTTTACCCACACTTTCCTGTCTTGCTTATCCGTGGCCACAAAGGAAAGAGTCCAATCATTCGATCTCTTTATTTATTTTTGAGAAAAGAGAAAAAAAGAACAAAACAAAAATAAGATTTGATATTTATGTTAAAAAAAAATAGCTGAAGTGGAAAAAGTTTCGAGCCTTCTGCAGCCACGTTCTAAATAAGAATTGCAGAATACTGTGCAATTCAGATTTACAAAAAGAACACTTGGTGGAGAGTGGGGCAGAATTTTTGCCGCATTCTCTAAGTGCTTCCAAGAGATAAAATCCTGTAAGCGGAACACGCAAACGCAAGGGTGCAGGGGTGACTGTTTTGAGAACTGCTAGAGTGCTACTGAAATTAAGTGGAGGTCAAGTCGAATCTGATTTTCAGAGAGACTATTTTACAATAAGGCAGCGGCTCACTGAACAGACCAGTTGACAAGCTGTAGTCACTGTTTCTGAGTATTTCTCTAAAAATGGTAAGGGACCAACTCTGTCATTTGTCCCTCTCATGAAAGCACAGTCTTGTTTACACCTCGCTGGAGAAATAACACCCGCCTTCACTTCTCCGAAAAAGCTGAACCCTTCAGTCGACCCAAGGAGCTCCACACCCTAAGGTTTCCAGGACTAAAGCTGCGAGTCTCAGCGGGGAACAGCCACGTGGCCTGCCTGGGCGTCGCCTGGGCTCCTGCCTCCAGCTTGAGATATCTGCAGCCGCGAACCTTGGTCCAGCTCAGAAAGGGGCGCTTTGCTGAATTAATTGTTCCCACTGGTGTGTCCGTACTGGGGAGCCCATGAGCGGACTTTATGTGCAGGGTGCACAAAACTCGTCGCCCCCCAAACGCTGCCCCCACCCCAACACTGTGTACTGACTCCAGCCTTTTACTTTGCCGTGTAAGGGATAGACATGAAACGGTTATTGTACCTCCATTCATTTCAAAAAGGGAACAAATATGGCATTGCAAAAGATGGGCTTCTTATCCAAGGTGGCTTGCTTTCTTGTTCACCAACTTTGTTGCTTCCAGTTTGCCAGGATCTACATTAACACCCTCTTTGTGGCTCGTTTTAACATACAGACAGAAATGCTTAAAATGTTAGTGTATCCAAGTAATTGGCATGCGTTTGGGGCCCACGAAGCCTAATTGTTCACTGGATCTGCTAGATAGTGGGGGCTGGGAGGGGGTCTTAGAGCGGGCAGCCCCTTATGTCCAGGCGCTATCAAATTCCCACTTCACTCTTACAAGCTGGCCTTTCAGGGTCACAATGCGGGGCCTAATTTGGGGGTGGGGATGAAATGGCCACAGGGTCTCTCCCTTGGGTTGGCATTGCCAGCTGTCAGGGCCGCAGCAAAGGCGCTGCGCTGCCCCCCTCTGGCTCTGCTGCCTTCCCCACGGACTGGGTTTCCTTGCACCGGAGAGTGAACTTCTGCCTCTTTCGAGCACCTTCCGAGGCGTAGTCCTTTGGATGTTGGGGAGTGTTAGACTGGGTCGTTGTAGAGGGGAAAGGAGGGCCCAGAAGGGTGAGAGAGGAGGCCAGGACGCAAATCCTCAGCCCCCGCCGCGCGGCCACGTCTTCAGAAACGCCCAGGACCTCGGGGCTGGGCCGCGGCGGTTTGGCCCTTGGAACTCCAAGGGGTTCGTCTACCTCACCATTGAGTGGGCTCCGCGGTTGACAGTTTTCTTGGCATGCCCCGCCACCCCACACCACCCCCCACCCCCAGCCCCAGCAATCCCAAATCGGCCCCACGGACCTAGAGGGCTCTTGGGCGAGATGAGACATCACCCACTGTGTAGAAGCTGTTGCCACCGCTGCTGTCACAGCCACTCCGGATGCGGCTGCCACCGCGGCCAGGACAGTCTCCTCCGGCCCCTTCCTGGGCTGCGCTAGGGTTCGGGGGCGCTGCCCGCACGCTCCGGCGGGGAAGGAAATCGCCCCGCGCCTGCCAGGGGAAGGCGACGGGGAGGGAAGGGGGAGGACGGCAAGGAGGCGGGTGGAGGGGCCGGCCGCCCGGGCCAGGTCGTTTTTGAATGGTTTGGGAGGACGAATTGTTAGACCCCGAGGAAGGGAGGTGGGACGGGGGAGGGGGACTGGAAAGCGGAAACTTTCCTATAAAACTTCGAAAAGTCCCTCCTCCCCACGTCAGGCCAATGACACTGCTGCCCCCAAACTTTCCGCCTGCACGGAGGTATAAGAGCCTCCAAGTCTGCAGCTCTCGCCCAACTCCCAGACACCTCGCGGGCTCTGCAGCACCGGCACCGTTTCCAGGCGGCCAGGCGGGGTGTGCGTGCAGCCGTTGGGCGCTTTCTTTTTGGACCTCGGGGCCATCCACACCGTCCCCTCCCCCTCCCGCCTCTCTCCCCGCCTCCCCCGCGCGCCCTCCCCGCGGAGGTCCCTCCCGTCCGTCCTCCTGCTCCCTCCTCCGCGGGCCGCACCGCCCGGGCCGGCGCCGCGCGCTGGGGAAGCTGGCGGGCTGAGGCGCCCCGCTCTCCTCCTCTTCCCCGGGCTGCCCCTCTGCCCCGGACCCGCGAGGCCACGCGTCGCCGCTCGAGAGATGATGCAGGACGTGTCCAGCTCGCCAGTCTCGCCGGCCGACGACAGCCTGAGCAACAGCGAAGAAGAGCCAGACCGGCAGCAGCCGCCGAGCGGCAAGCGCGGGGGACGAAAGCGGCGTAGCAGCCGGCGCAGCGCGGGTGGCGGCGCGGGGCCTGGTGGAGCCGCGGGCGGGGGCGTCGGAGGCGGCGACGAGCCGGGCAGTCCGGCCCAGGGCAAGCGCGGCAAGAAGTCTGCGGGCTGCGGCGGCGGCGGCAGCGCGGGCGGCGGCGGCAGCAGCAGCGGCGGCGGGAGCCCGCAGTCGTACGAGGAGCTGCAGACGCAGCGGGTCATGGCCAACGTGCGGGAGCGCCAGCGCACCCAGTCGCTGAACGAGGCGTTCGCCGCGCTGCGGAAGATCATCCCAACGCTGCCCTCGGACAAGCTGAGCAAGATTCAGACCCTCAAGCTGGCGGCCAGGTACATCGACTTCCTCTACCAGGTCCTCCAGAGCGACGAGCTGGACTCCAAGATGGCAAGCTGCAGCTATGTGGCTCACGAGCGGCTCAGCTACGCCTTCTCGGTCTGGAGGATGGAGGGGGCCTGGTCCATGTCCGCGTCCCACTAGCAGGCGGAGCCCCCCACCCCCTCAGCAGGGCCGGAGACCTAGGTAAGGACCGCGCCGCTGCACCCCTTCGCCTCTCAGGTGGCAGACGACTGGCCGACCAGGCCGCGGTTCCCAGTCCACCTCGATTTCCTCTCCTCTCCCACTCTCCTCTCAGCTTTCCCACCTCACTTGGCACCGTTGCCTCGCGCCCCCAGCGTCCCGGGTAGGCCGGTCGGACCCTGTTAGGGAGAGCAGTCTCCAGGGGGATGCGCCCTGGTGAGGGGTGTGTGTGCGCGTGAGTGTGCGTGACAGGAGGGGAGACAGAGACACCCAGGGGTCACGGGTAAGGACCGTTTTGCCAGCGCCACCCTTTCTTTCAGCTTTCAATTTTTGTTCTCCTTAAAACATATGTTTTAAAACAAATTCCACCTCCTCCTTCTTTCCACCCACCCACTTCCTCTTGCCCTTGGGCTGAAATCCTTCCAGGTTGTTCAGCTTAATTTCTCGGTGGTGGTGATAAGAACAGTGCTCACTAGTCTTAGAAAACAGCCACAGAGACCTAAACAATAACCGACTCCCCCCTCTGGGTTTTTGCAGATGTCATTGTTTCCAGAGAAGGAGAAAATGGACAGTCTAGAGACTCTGGAGCTGGATAACTAAAAATAAAAATATATGCCACAGATTTTCTTGGAAATTAGAAGAGCAAAATCCAAATTCAAAGAAACAGGGCGTGGGGCGCACTTTTAAAAGAGAAAGCGAGACAGGCCCGTGGACAGTGATTCCCAGACGGGCAGCGGCACCATCCTCACACCTCTGCATTCTGATAGAAGTCTGAACAGTTGTTTGTGTGTTGTTTTTTTTTTTTTTTTTTTTGACGAAGAATGTTTTTATTTTTATTTTTTTCATGCATGCATTCTCAAGAGGTCGTGCCAATCAGCCACTGAAAGGAAAGGCATCATTATGGACTTTCTCTATTTTAAAATGGTAACTATCAGAGGAACTCTAAGAACACCTTTAGAAATAATACTGGGATCAAACTGGCCTGCAAAACCATAGTCAGTTAATTCTTTTTTTCATCCTTCCTCTGAGGGGGAAAAAAAAAACTTAAAATACAAAAAACAACATTCTATTTATTTATTGAGGACCCATGGTAAAATGCAAATAGATCCGGTGTCTAAATGCATTCATATTTTTATGATTGTTTTGTAAATATCTTTGTATATTTTTCTGCAATAAATAAATATGATAAAAAAATTTAAAGAACCTTAGAGTTTGGTCTATATTTTTAAAGCTAAAGATTAAGTTGGTGGTAAATACCTGCTTGTTTAATTCTAAAGGCACCCAGGAGGGAGGGGGCACTAATATAAACAAAACAGTGAAAAACTCAAAGCAGCTACTGACAGGCACAAGCATGTTATGTAAAAAGACAGCTTTATTATTATTCCAGCTTGGTATTCAGTGGGCTTAGTAGCATCTCTTCTTCATATCATCTCCAAACAGCAAAAACTAACAAATTTGCTATTCACCTCCCTTATATTTTGAGGTGGTAGTTGTAAAATCGTTAAATGCAAATAAGGAGTATGAAACCTGCACTATTCTCTTATTATGTACTTTTTGTCATGCTCTGCACTGTTTGTGAAGATTCCTAAATAACAAGTTTTCAGTGAAAAGATACATAGTGTTATGAAAATTTTCTGTACACACATAGAAATGACCAGAAATGCATAGAAAACAAAGTGCAAATCAGCAGAAAAGGGAAAATTCCATTTGTAAGTTGCTTAACTGTTCTCTCATGAATGAATATAACATTTAGTGTCTTGTTTGCTAAAAAGAAAAGTTAATATATCCCTATATTAATGCTATTTGGGAGGCATCATTCTTTTTTATGTGTGAAGAATGTAAGACTGAACTTACAGTATCGTTGGTAACTGTTGGAACAATCACAGTTTTAAATACTACAGCTATGCAGTTTCTAGTCAATTCATTAGCAAATATATTTTATCCAAAATTACACAGAATTTTTCCCTGGTGAGATCATACATACCCACACATACACAATCTGAAGTTAAGTAAAACAATAATGGGCAAATGGGGGTTTTTGATTTTTTACTTCATTCTGATTATTTCTGGGCCAGGAAGATACTGGCTTTTATAATTAACATTATTAGAAATAGTGATTTTGTATCAGTTCTTAACTTTTACATCCAATTTACTGCATTCAAGTGTAATTGGGGAAGCTTTCAAACTGGAAAATTATTTTGGTGCCTAATTCAAACAGTGACTAATAAGTGTATGTATCCAAAGAGATCGTTGTTGCTTAGCTTAGGTTGAGGTTATTTTATTGCCTGAAGGTTTTTGTTTTCTTCTTCACACAGCACCATAGAATGCTGACATAAGAATATTATGAATTTATTGTTAATATTTCAGATAGTATTTTACGATAAGGAGTCTGCAGCATTTACTTGTATTAAAACATTACTGAACGCTTGGAGAAGTATTATTTTTGGATTTTGATAGTCCTTTAGCAAATAACAGAAAGGGAAGGCGATTATGTGTTGGCGTATTTGTGGGGTGTTTGTGTGTGTGTGTGTGTGTGTGTGGTGTGTAAGGTAGGTTAGAATTGTAAGGAGGGTGCCCTAGAAGGATGAGGGAAAGCATTAGGTTGGTAATTCTCTTCTGTATGTATCGTCCAACCACTTCCATTTTCTAAATTATTCATGAGGAGTCTCCTTGTTCACTAGCTTGGTCTGACTATTTGATATTTCAGATTTCTTGAGGTACACCAGGATGGAGCTGGTCATCACTGCTGAGAAGGTAATTGTTATCTTAACTCTGGATATAAGAACTAATTGTGTCAAAGAAAGGTAGCTCTCCATTTGCCTTTCTTTTCTTTCTTTTTAAAATGTGTTTTGCTTTTTCTACTTCTTTCATAGGAGGAAACACTTTAGAGAAAAGCAAATACCATATTTATAGTAATATTAAATACTAAACTGAAGGTAATGTTTCCCCCCAGATTTTCAGAGAAATAAATGAATGAAAAAGGTGGTAAATAATTGTATTTTGAATGAGGCAACTGCACAATGAAAAATATTAAGTACTATAATGCAATTTCCAGCTTGCCGACTCTAATCCCTACCCCCATATACACAAGACATAAATCGCGAAATTCTTTTTTAGAATAGAAATGAAGCCACCTGTTTCTTTCCCTCCACCATTTTATCTTCTTTTGATTTTATTTCATTTTATTTTTGCTACCTACTCTTAAAGAACACATAGAATGAATTACCTCTGTTTCAGAAATAAGAAGCTAATGCTTTCCAATTAATGTGTTGGTTCACTCGGGATCTTTTTCCTTCAGCCAGAATGCATTTGCTAGGGGAAAGTATTGTACTACATTGTCTTGGTTAAACTGTAGACAATTGAATGTTTCCTTTACTATGCTATTGATTATTTTTATCTTGTTTATAAGTTGGTCAGATTGATAGCCTTTAGTCACAAGAAAGCAGTAATTTTTTACCCATATGCACATTTCCCCTTTTGTGCACATACATGCCAAGCACATGTCCAGATGATAATGATAATTCATGCACAGTTACAGGTACCCTCGCCAAAGTGGAACATATTATTAATAAAATAATGTCAAGAAGCAGAAACTTGCACAATGTGTGTAAATTTTTTCCCATACTCAACAACGGCACAAGCTGCTTGACCCTTCGGTCTTAAGGTTCATATTCATAATGGAGCTTTTTAAGGGACACTTGGCCTCTTGCGAAAAAGTAGAGCATTTTGCACATTCCATGGTTTGGCAAAGTCAGAACTGGTTATTTTCTCTAGACCAGTATCAAGTTCTTCTCAGGCATATGATTTCACTTGAAGTCCTGCCCAGGAATCCTTCAAAGTGAGCGTTTGTCCCACTCTCATGATGTCAGGCGGTTTTCCCTGCATCTGTAATTTGAAGAAAAACAAACAAACCTGCGGGGAACAAACGCCACGGAAACCCAAACAGAACTCCGTGGGGAGCGAGGGTCTCACCTGCGGCGGGCGTGGGAGAGGGGCAAGGGCATGGTATCCGCCTGCGTGGGTGGCGGACCCAGCCCGCGCGGTGGGGAGAATGACGATGTCCCTACCTCTGTCGGTTTGCGTGGAAGGCCCCCAGCCCGGCGTCTGGCCGCTGCTAGGAGGCGGCAGTGCCAAGTGTCAGCGGTAGCAAGGGGAGCAATAGCAACAGATTTAGGCAAAGGCCCAACCTGGAATTTCCAGAGACAGGCCCACATTAGGGGACAGACAGGGGTCGGGCGGGGATCCCCGGGGACCACTTTTGCAGAATTTTCCGCTTATATGTCATAATGAATGCGCCGCCCCCAGCACCAGTGAAAGTGGAAGGAAAGTGCACCGGCAAAGTGGAAGGAGAAATCGGTTTCTTCCTATTTTCTCAAAGCCGGCAATCCCACTATTTCTCAGAAACCTCCCAACTCTTTGAGAGCCCACGAATGTGCAAATAGGAGGATTATTAACTATCTTTATTTACTGGACAGCAAAGGATAGACCCAGTTTCAATTAAAAAAAAAAGAAAACCGACATGGGATATATTTTTTCCCTCGCTTTTGTCCCAAGGCCTCAGGACGTGAGCCCACTTAATGTTCTTAGCAAATCAAAGCACGTGTCCTTTGAAGAAGGTGTGTAATTGGAGTTTAAGGCATGTATGGAATTCCCAGATGTCTATAAAGTAAGAAGGAGCATGTGGCAGGTCACTGGAAGGTGGAGCAGGTTAAAATCACTGGCACAGACGTGCCCCCTTTAGATTCTCCTCCTTTGTAAGGACCAACGAGATAAGCCTTCTGAAAGGTTGAGATGGGATCATGATGAATATTCAGCTTCTGGAATCAGAGTCATAGTAACCATGGTAAAAAGCACATGGTCAGAAAACCTCAAAGAAAACACTCAATTACAGCCGGGATTTTGTGGGCACCCTGCAACGAGATGGTTTGGGGTTTGCTGCAGTGACAGTCTCCAACAGCCTCCTTTCTTGTTTACGTGGACTATTTTCTTTTCCTTCTATTTTTTTTTTTCTCCCACCCGCTCTCAAGTTTGTCGATGTGTCCTCCTCCTTCGTGCGATTTAGATTGTAGTCAGAGGAACAAAATTCCAGATTAGGAAAAGAAAAAACAACTCTGAAAGCATTCATTCCAGAAGGCAGCCTTCTTGGGGGAGGGGAGATTTCCAGCAAGTGAAATTAAGTTTCTGTAAAACATGAAGTTTGCACATCTACCAGAGAGGGAAATCTCATGAAATGACTACCACCAAAATCAGCTGCTCTTTTCTTTCACTTTATTGAGGAATATATAGGTGTATAAGGGACTTTCGAACCTAAATGTGAATTTGTATGGCGTATTCGGCAGTTTTCCTTTTGGTTTGGTCTGAAGACAGAATCAAAAGACAACTTTTTTTCTTGGGTTCAAAATGCTACCCTCATTTACCTGCACAGTCAGGCCTGAAGTGGGAGACTAAGGATCAGGAGTCTGTCAAAGAACCTGGCCATGGCAAAGGTTGGCACTGGGAGGGAGTGATATTGTGGGAAGCTGGAACTGGGGGCCAGTGACATGGGGGTGGGAGGTGGGCAGACTGGAGCACAGCCCACCCCCACAGAGGCCACCACTGAGGCAGGCGGGATAGGGCAAGGGATGCCCTGGGGGGGGGGGTGATGCGATGCAAGTGTGACAAGTGAAAAGTTAAGCAGGTACCTGAAGGAAGTTTATCTTGCCCAGATGTTAGGGCTTTTATGAAACGTCATGTGAACAGAACAGATGTACAACTTGCAAATGGGGACACGCCTGTAAATACAAGGAAGGCAAATGCTTGGAGAGAAATCCAGGCATAAATCATCAACCTCCTTTTCTAGATATCTATTTTCTTCTTTAAACATTTGCTTTCAGGAAGGGAAGACACATCTTAAGTTGTTAAGTACATCTCCCAGAAGTTGCAATTCCATCTCCTGCCCAGATGCCCATCCCCTAGGTTCCTTTGGAGAGTTAGGGTGAGAGATGAATTTCACCACCCCCCTCCTGTTTTCCTTCTTCACATTCCCCATTTCCCACATTGCTCTTTGGACTTCTCAAAGACTTTTGATCCTGAAAAACATATCGGATCTCGGTTTGGAAAAGCTGAAACTAATCAATTGCCTTTTTGAAGGGGTAGAGAGTGATAAGAAGAGCGAAGGAATGCCAGGCCTGACAGATTCTAAACCTCCAAGATGCTTGGATGGGCTGAAAGATGAGCGGGTGATCCCTTACTCATGGGGCCAGGACCCAGCACTCTGAAATCCCTGAGCCCATGGGGAAGGGCTTTTACCAAGATACGTGATCAGTTTGATTGAAAAGGATTTTTAAAAATGACTTGTAAACAGAGGAAGCGGTTTTTTGTTTTTTGTTTTTTTTTCATGCAAGAAGAAAGCTCAGCTTGTAAACAAAATTAAAACGAATTAGCAGTTTGCCAGATGTGGAAGAGAGTCCAATTCCTTTCTCCATGTTGAATAGGAATGTTCATAGAGGTTACTGTGAATCTAACATGTAGCTCAGGCCAGGGTCTTGGCATACAATAAGGTTTTAAATATTTGTTGCCCATATATTAAGACGATATATTCAATGAACTGTGCTGTGGCTTTTCTTTTAAATGCAACACTATCCCTAAATCTCTATTAAATTGACATTACATCTGGCTTATTATTATATAGCCACCCATATAGCTCTCTACTTTAAACAAAATTTAGAAGTCAGGGTATTTTCTTCCACAATATTAAATCCAATTTTACTGTCAGGGTTTATCTTATTCCTTTTTGGGCTTCCTACAGGCATAATCAGAAATGATATATAGTCAATGATCATATTAGCTTTAAGGGTTGACAATTTTTAAAATTCCCAAGACCAGACAGACAGGCTCTTTCTCTCTATAGCATTTAATCTCAATACCCATCCAGTCATTCCTAGCCTTGATTTATTGTTACCTTTGGGTGCATATCATATTATTTGGTTAGCTCACAGACGTCCTGGTCACTGAGGAGCATCAGATCCTGCCTCTCTAGGTTTTCCTGGCTTGTAGAAATATTGGGTCAAACCCCAACACCCAGATTTGGCTGTGCGAAGCTCTCCTTTGGGACTGCTATGCCTCCATTTTCTAAACATAGTACTGGACAAATACAGCCCACATTTCTCTTCTTCTTTTGTTCCTGAAACTTAACACCAATCAAAGAATTGTTACTGCTGTTGAAAGTAAACTTGAAGCAGAAACCATCTTCCTACTGCAAATTTCATGACAAGTCCTTCAGAGAGGTCTGTGGATGCACCCCTAACGGAGTCAGCACTAATGGAGTCAGCACTCCTTTCCTGGGGAAGAATCCTGACATCCAGAGCAGTATTTTTAAAAATGTTCTCATAAATCTCGTTTGCACATTATGATAGATGAAATTTCTGTTAACTTCTTGCTACGGTTGCCTTTTGCCTCATTCTACCCCTGACTTCTCTCCCTACCCTTCACCAACACGCACCTTTTAAAACTTCTAACTTTGTAACCTAGAGACTCCTTTTTCCTCTTCCTTCTCTCCCCGCCGGACTACGTGAAACTTAAAACACATCTCATAGATCAGTTTTCCTTCTCTGATGTTAGGCACAGTCCACGACCCGGATTTTCAAATAGCTCAGGCTGGAGTCTGCAATATTTAATCCAGTCAGCTATTAAATGTCCTCTGGCTAAATCAAGAGTATAAGATAGAATCCATACCGGGATAATGATACCAAGAGCAGTTTGGTGGAGGGAAAGGAGGCTAAGAGAGGGCAGATAAATCCAGGGATCCTTTGATTGGGAAAAATCCTGTTTTTAGAACTCCTGTCAGAGTAATAACAAAGCAAAGAAACATGAAAGAACAACTCTTTGTTCCAGGATATGGTTTTAATGAAATACTACTAACACACACACATACATACACACACACACACACACACACCCCTACTATTAATAACCTCTTCAGAGACTCCGCTTTTCCTTTACCTATTAGGGACTAGGAGGCTCTGTAACGTGATCCTGTCCCCTCTCCCCCTTTCCAGCTGCCTCCTTCCCTCCCCAATTAAGCCAAAGTGGTTGTTCTGATGAGCCCCGGCCCGCGGCCCGCACAGAACCGCAGGCTGAGGCTTTCCCCCGGTGTACTGGCTCCCTACCCCAGCACCCGCCTTTTCTGGGCAGAGCCAGACGCATGGGACTTGGCTGTGAGGACCTCGTCTTCTCCTTTCCGAAGGCAGGCAACCCCCACCTAAAGAGCAAGCTCTTCTGGTCTCCGGCTGGGGGCCTTCTTAAGACCCTAACAAATGTGGCACCAGGAGGATGTCGTGCCCAAAGTATGCCTGCCTTGGCTTCCTACTGACCCTGCTCTGCGCTTTTTTGTTGACTTAACCACCCAGAGGGATTGCAACTAAGACAGCAAACGGGGTTGGGGGTAGGGGAGGAGAACGAAGAAGCAGGGGGTGGGGACCGCCAGAGAAAAAGCAACAGCATTTGGGAGGGGGGAGCAACCTTTTAGGCAGCGGGGACCAGGCATTTTAGCAGCCGCATCTGTCATCTGTAGCACTGGACAGATAAAACCGTCCCTGATCAAAGAGATTCGTTCATAAATCACCCGTAAGAAATGGATTGTGAGGAATAAAAGACACGTGTCGAATAATCTCGACCCTGGAGTCTGCTCGCCGCCAGCGCGGTTCCCGATGCCCCCTCCCTCCATAAACGCGCTGAGAGCAAGCTCGTCTCCCAGCTGGGAATGTCTGTGGGGGAAGGACTCTTCTTCCCGATCCTCTCTGCCCCCCATTCCTGCCATTCCCCGGCCTCAGTTTCAGAAGCCGACTGGGCCATCCCTATTCCGGGTTTCAGGAGATTCCAATACTATCGGTTGATTCTGAGTTGACCAAGGAAACAGCAGGAGGGAAGTTGGCGTCTTTTCATTTCTGAGGCGACAAAGTTGCTCTCTTGGGATCGAAGAGATCTGCCCTCCAGATCTCCTCTTAGTGTTCTTGTCGCCCTAAAGATCTTTCCTCCGAGAGGACTCGGACATTTACAAAGAGTTGCGGTGCAAACGTAACACAGGCGGGCGAGTTCAACGAGAGCTAAAATTGGCTGGGCGGGAGTTTTCTGTTCCGGGTTTTGCAAGTTTCGGAGGAACAGCGATTTGCAATCAGGTTTCCGCCCTAGAGTAGTATCTAAGGAGCGTGCTGTCCTCTACACTAGGACCTAGTGGATTCTCTTTTCCCGCCTTCCACCTCCTAAGCCCCAGACTCTCGCACCTGCTTCTCCCGGTTGAAAAAAACAGGCAAAGGCGAAGGTCCAGTCCCATGTGCTAAAAGCCCCGGCCAGCTGTTCCGAGGACTCCAGAAAAGCGTTTTGGGCGGGTTTAGAAGCGCTGTAGCCTGTCTCCAAGAAGGTAGTTGATAATGCTAAGAAAAATTTTGAGATTTGTATGGGAAATTTACAGCGAAAAGTGCCCCCTTACCCCTTCCCTTACTCTCAGTTTTGGCATCCTCCAGATAAGTAGGATTTTGCATATAATAGGTGTTTATGGTTCCAGGAACTGCACTTTGATCTAGGATTTTGGGGGTGGAGTGTCTAAAGGGTCTCTAGACGCTTGTCTGATTTGAATGCTTTTCAGGATGATTTATGGCAAAAGGCTCATTTCTGACACTTCCAGATGTCAAAGCTCTTACCTTCCAAGAAGGGATGAGGGAAACTTGCTTCCCATAGCCACGCGGATAGGAGCCTGCGCGCCTAATACGCCTGCCTGCCGGTCTTCCTAAACTGACCCTGTCTACGGGCGTCCATCTGGAGCCGCTGATAACCTTTCCCCGCCTTCCAACTCAGGAGAGGGGAGGGACTTGCTTTTTATGAAGGCAAAGCTACAGAGGGAAACCAAGTCACTCGCCTGCAAAGCGAGGTTTTTTCTGTAACTCTATTTTGTGCAATTAATCACCTGCTACCCGCCCCGTTGGTGGTTTGACTTTAATGCGATTTGACCCCCAAATGTGAAGCTGGGCAGAATAAACCCTCCGTTGGGTCCCTGGTGGTGTCAGCCTCCGGCCTCAACCTCTAGCCGCCGCGGAATGGATCGCAACACTGGTTCCCGCGGGGCGGAGACCCGCGCAGCGTTCAGAAGCTGCCGGGGAGTCAGGGGGAGGAGGCGATGTCTTTCCGAAAGCTCCCTGCAGGCTCAGGACCGCGAGGTGAGGCCAGGAAAAATAACCCTCGCGACTCAATTACTGCGAGCTCCACCGTGAAGCTGAAAAGCTGAAATGTGCGCCGCGGCAGGGGGGCAGGTCAGACAGGGCGGGCGCTCGCGCGATTTTAGGGGACCCCTAGGGCCAGCCGAGCTGAGAACGCGCTGAAGGCATTTGTCAACCTGAAGCTAAAGGTGGGGCAGACCCGCAGTAGCTGCCGCGGACGCTTTTCTCAAAGGAAAAGGGGTTTTCCAGTTATTTCTCCTCTTTTGAAATGTAACAGATTGAGAACGGGGAATGGGGGGATTTTGTTTTCTTTCTTCTTTCTCAAAGTGAAGGCAAATTAAGGAAGGAATTGACTGCGGAGGCTTGGAGAGTAGCTGTTAGGAGGGTCTAGTCCAGGGCATTGCTTACACAGGAAGGTGTACCCCAGAGTGATATTCTGGTTATTTGCCTAGAATCCTGTAAGACTGGAAATCTGTAATATTTGGGGAACAGTATCTGACTATTTCAGTCCTTTTTGATGAGATTACATACTCCCTTCTCTTTTCAAGTCCTGTCGATGTTAGTAACTTGAAGGTCAGCGGTTTGCTTTCCCAGTTGGAAAAAAAAAATAAGTCCGATTTCCCAGGTGAAATAAATTAATTAATTCGAGACCCTTTAAACAAACTTATTTTCCAGTGCACAAGCTTTCCTCATTCTTTATAATGTTACAAAACAAGGAACCAGATCAGAGCTTATTGGTGTATGTAGAACCGATCCTGATTTGATAAGCTTAATCATATGACAAAGGTCTACTAATTATTCCCTCCTCTCTCAAAAGACAGCCAGAAAGGTTTTTGAAAGTCTCTGCGTTTTTCCTAGAGTTTGATTACTACTTCAAAAGCCTCAGGTCACCTCTTGCCTTTTCTGTATGTACATATTCAAGAGCATAAAAATATTAAATAGAAAAACGTTCCCAACTTCAAGCCTATCAAATGTTTAACAGCTGAAGGATATTCATCTTTAGGAGGCAGGCCAAAATGTCAATAAAAATTTAATTGTTTCTGAAACATATGGGAGCACTTACAAGACCCAAAATGTGATACTAAGTATTGATATTAAGAGGAAACCTTACAATATACTTTCATATTTGCTGGTCAAGACCTTATACCCCCAAAAGGTTCCAGAAGCCACAGAAATTTTTATTCTTCCTGACAGGGTTTCTAAAACTAGCTTGAGCAACAGGTTGGTGGCCAAAGGGGTCAGCTGTATTTTGTGTAAGGAGAAATTAGTGTTGAACTTCTATATGTTTGGCACTTGTTTTCTGTATAAAACTGTCTGTGATATCTGTGGTAGCAAAAAATATTTCATTTTGGAATGGGGAGATGGTATACATTGGTGTGGCCATTGTTGTTAACAGCAAACACCGATTACCTTCTGAAATGTTTCTTCAAGTATTCTTCCTGACCGATTGGGAAGTGACACTGGTAGTGTCATTTCCATAGCTGGCTGTAACAAACAAGACTGATATGTGACCTAAAGTGAACTCCAAAATATAGGTAGTCTTTTGGTGGCCACTTCTTCTATTTGTAAGCTACAGTTTCATTTTCACATATAGCTTCAAGAAGACGTTTGATTTTATAAACATGCCACTCAAACTTCAACTGTTGAATTTCAGGTTAGTTGGCAGTCAGGTCAGGTGCTGCTTTGGGACCATTCTTCTGATAAACTCTGATAACTGGTTTGACTTTATTGTCATTATTTCTGATTTTCACTGAGGTTGTCTTCACAATGCTTTCAGAAGTTACTTTGGCTGCCTCTTTCTCCCTCCTAAGACAAGTGGCTTCCAATGTCAACTTTGACCTGATGGTGATTTCCATACCTTCTTTGTTTGGTTATCAATAGGCCTCCTACATTGGAATAAAGTTTCTATTTCTCTCAGTGTTTAGATTCATTTAATTTAACTATTTAATTTACAGGAAGGACTCGAAGCCCAATATGTTTGAGACATTTGCCCAGAATAATTTGGCCTAGTCTAGCATTCTTTTCTCTACTTGGAAGCATGATTTTTGTACTTTAAGTAAAATCTAAAATTGGCTTGGGTACCAGAACTACTCATTTTCTTCAGCTGAACAAGTATTCCCCAAGGCTCAGTATCGTTTTCTTTTACTACAAAGTTTTAGATAAAGCAGATAACAAGAACATGACTGTCTCTTAAATAATGAGACTGGACACTACTCTATGTATAGACTTAACACCTGGTAAGTTGTAAAGGCCAAGTGGGCAGGAATAAGAATTACTATTTGGCTATTATATCATTTAGTTTCCTAACTGAAAATAAGTGTCTTTATTTAAATTCAAAATTCTAATAGTAGTGTTTTGAGTACATGTAACTTTCTAAATACTTTTAATTTCATTTTGATTTTTACCATTTCTGATACAAAGCCTTGCTTGTGGGAAAATGCCCTGAGACCATTATTTTTGCCATTTATAAGGATAATTACCACTAAAAATACTCATATAAATTCAAGACTGATGGAAAAGAAAAGATAATTTAGCATGTGCAGAACTGTGTGTCAGTCAGAAAAACCAGGAGTGCAGTTTGCCCTGTGGAGTGATTACAGAATGAGGCAGAACCAAAGGAGAGTGATCATGAGTGGTTTTTCCTACTCTGTGCAGATGATCCCAGAGGTCTTTTCAGTCTGTGATCTGTGGTGCCGTTCTTACGTCTGACATGCTCTCCTAGTGGGTTTTCATGAGTTATTGATGTAAAGAACCACTTGTAATCAGAGCGTAGGTAGCACAATTCATCAATATAACAATCTACGTAAAAAGTGTGTGGACTTACGCAAACATACAGCCACAGGTGACTCTCATTTATTCCTGTAAATCATGTACTCAGTTATCTGGCTGTACAAATAGAGTTAAAATTGTAGATCAGCAAGGAGTAACGTTGAAATGTTCATTCTTCCTCAAGCACTTTTCTTCAAGTGACAGGCTGCATGGCTGGCCACTATGACACTGCCTTCAGTTGAACAAATGAATGATGATTCAGTCAACAAACATTTCTTGGAGTTCTGACTATGATCTAAGGACTAGGCAGAAGTGACCATGCTATGCTCATGACAATGAAGGAAGAAGTCTCTAATCACAGAAGTGTGGTCTCACTTGTGTATATTTAGCTACGTGTGCACTGGAGGTCCTTGCAGTGGCTACCATATCCCAGTTTTCTTTGATATTTTGGGGTGGTGCAGAAAACTAGAGACCCCTTACCTGTGGGAGAATAGGAGTGGAGAGGCAAAATAAGTTCCTCTACATTAAGCATTCTGAGAGTATAAACTTTAGAACAGAACTAATGGAAGTGAGCCCAAGAACTTTTTCTTTTGCATTTGCTATTTTATCTTTTCATCAATCTGTAGCAAAATTAAGTGATTAGTAGTCACTTATTAGACTATATGCTTTTGGTATACAGGTGCCTGTCCAGCTCAGTGATGTAATTCTAGCACTTTGCTTAGTGCCTGGCACATGACATTTTTGTTAATTTGAACTAAATATAGTAATTATCACAATTATACCAATAGGAAAACCTAGGCAGAAATGACTGAAAAATGACAATACTGACAGTCCCATTCTATCATGGGCGGGGGGTGGGGGATAGGAGGATTAAAACTCTTATTTTCTGAGTCTATGTTCAGAATGAAAACCCAGGTAAGCAAAAAGATGTTCAAAAACATTTATCAAAACTTCATGACTCAGACACGAAATGTTTTAGATTTAAAATAGCTGTGGAGCCCACAGTTGCCATTTGCTTACATGAGCTCTCTGAATAAGTAAAGGGAGCCCCCCCTTTTTTTTTCAGGGCTTATATCTTACTGTGCAGAGCTGGCCTTATTTCAGGCCACTTTGCACCGTGGACCAAGTGCCCTTGTTCAGTGAACATTCCTCACAACCATATGTGGCACCCATGGTATTCTGAAAGTAATAAGTATTAAGTCTAATAAGAAATTTGGCTAAAATATTAGTGCATTGTATATCTGTGAAATCAACTCCATTTGTTTTGTGTGAGAGCTCCATGTATACTGTCCACATGTGATTCTTGTCCAAACTGGAGCAGCCTGTCCAGAAGGGTCTGTCTTTTCTCCTGATTTGGCCAATTAGAGCTCTATTTTCTTATATTCCAGTGCAATAAACAGTTCCACATTGTTCTTTCACCTTTTAAAACAGCATAATCACTGATGACTAAACAGTACATGTCAATCAGTATCTGCTGAGAAACTGAAACTTCAAGTTACTTATTTATTGCACATATACACACATTATTCCAAACCCAAGAGTGGTGGTTTAGAGACTGAAATGTAATTGATTATGAATTGAAAAGAGGCATTCTAAAAAGATTTTATACCATTTGTGTGATTAGTATGAATGGAGAAAGTTTCTTCTCCACCCCCATCCTTCTCCTGCCTTCCCCCTCACTCCAGGGATGCGGTGAACTTGTGTAATTTAAGGCAGGTGGTCCACATAGTAGGCTGACCACAGAGGATGAAAGAGTGTGCATTTGATACCCTGACTGCTGCTCTTTAATAGACTTTAAATATACTCTGACTATTATTTGGCTTTGGCTATTACATTTATTTTCACTTTCTTTCAAAGGCTTTTCTCTTTCATTTCGTCATTTTTCCACACACTGAAATGTAAACCTGGTCCAATGGCACCAAATGGAGGATTTATCTATATTGTCATCAAACTAAATGCGAACGAAAAATCAAAGGGGAGCAGAGGGCACCACTATATTGGTCTCTTGAATGCTGACAGAAAATGTGTGCATTTTTCTTTGCCTAGGTAGTAACAACACTTTATTTTTATATAAAGCCTTTCATCTGAGAATCTCAAAGGCCTTCAAGATGTCATTTGGGTCTGGCATTCTTCAATTGGCTGCCTTTTGTCTCTTTCAGTAAGGAAATATTGCTGTTGGACGTAGTTTTATAACTGAGCTTGCACTTGGGTATGCACATTCAAAGGTCCAAGGGCATCGGGTGTTTCTTGAATGGATCAAATAAATGACCAGTTATGACATACTCAAAACAACCCCGAGAGGAAGATGAGTGGCAAAGGTGATTATTGAACTTGCAGGTGGAGCAGTTGTGACACAGCAGGGTTAAGTGACTCACCTGAGGGCACACAGTGGAGTCTTTGTTACTGGTGGAAACAGAAGCCCGTGTACCATTCACATGGCTGTGCTTCTGTGACATGCCACTTATCTGCTCCTTCTTTCAAAAGGAAAATCTGGAAGAAAAGGCACTCTTGTGTATATAAGAAAAAGATTCCAATGCAAGGGAGACAAGAGTAACAACTTTACAAATGTCAAAGATAAAGAAACCTGTGGACCTTACTTTTCCAGAAAAGCACACAGCTTCTAGTGAAATTAATGAGTATAAATACAGAAAGAATATTGCTTGCACATAGAAAGTGGAAGTGAGATTTTTAAAGTTTACTTTCTTATAAGTACAAAAGCATGTGTTGATCTCAGCTAGGGAGCAAAGGCATAATGCTATATGTTATATACATATACACACATACATATATATATGTGTAACTATACATATATATAGATGGATATAATTGTATTATTTTAAGCCACTTGCACATTTTCAAACTTAAAGGCATTTTTCTTTTCTATCTTATTTATAGATATTTTATTCCATCCTGGAATTTTGTTTTGCCTC
The DNA here is from genome assembly GCF_003255815.1 of Theropithecus gelada. Taxonomy (NCBI): domain Eukaryota; kingdom Metazoa; phylum Chordata; class Mammalia; order Primates; family Cercopithecidae; genus Theropithecus; species Theropithecus gelada. The sequence goes on from NC_037670.1 coordinate 93,668,770, forward strand.
ATTATCTCCAAGCATAGGCATCTGTTTCAAGATCATAGTTATTAGGCTGAAGAGCTTAGAAATAAATCTAGATTATGCCTCCTTGGCATCATCATACAATTTACTATTAACTCAGTGTGTGACAGTTTTGACTGTGTTATTCCACTTAACATTTATGTTTTAATATCCTCTTGAGACACCATTTCACAATTTACATTTACTTTTAAAGCCCATTGTCAAGTTTGGACAGGAATCTCAATTCTGCTTTCAAATGCAAAACAACTTGAGTACTTTATTCCAATGAGGGAGCCAATAGAGGGACTATGTATATATTTTTAGCAGAGAGGATGTCATAAAAAAGAAGACTATAGTTTGTATTCGAGAATAATTATACATTTGAAACAAGACAATTTGTTAAATAAAAATTTATTTTAGTTTCCCTTTCTTTTACTTTATATTCAAGGTGAGTTTTTAAATTGCAACCTATGTTTCATAGTGAAAGATTCTTACACAAAGCCAGAAACATGTTCTGGAATCCTTCTAGTATCATACATACTAAAGCTGTCCTTAGTCCATCTTATTTGTAATTGTTTATGTAAAAAAAAAGAATTCCTAGATCTGTGTCCTCTAATTTTCTAAGCTTAGAAATTCTCAGATCCAAGCTATGTAATTTAGAAAGTTTGGAAAAAGCTGTTCCATATATAACATTGGTTTTACCATATCAGGGTAGAAATCGTCACGTGACATGCCCATTTCTTTATCTGTGCATACCATCTAGGTTCTTAGCTTAGTTTTGATCTGCTCCAGAAGAAATATGCATAAACAAGCAGGAGTAATGATTTTTTTAAAAAGTTAAAAACTTGACTACGTTATTTCGCCTGAATTTGGGAGTTTAGAATCTGCACTGCGTTTTGTCATTATTAGTCTCTGTTGTCCATGAAATCTCTGTTGCTTTGTGCTGTCTTTGGTGAAGTTTGAGAGAGGTAAAAGTTTAGCAACATAAAACAATGTTTTAAGAATGTTTCTGCTGCGTGGTTGCTTTATGAGCAATATGCGTTTTGCTCTTCTTTTTCTTATATACAGTAATCAAACATTAGTGTTGCCCTTCTCATTGGCATATGTGTCTGTATTTTGAGACTATGAGGTCTTCTTGCATTGTTAATTTTGCCCTAAATAAAAGTTCCCTTTCTGATGTGTAGTTGGATTAGCTTGGGGTATAAATGGAAAAAGAAAGACAAGTCGAGTCTAAGCTCTGCCAATTATTAGCTCTGTTCCTTAGCTACTTAAATGAATTTATCTGAGCATCTAAATGTCTATAGTTGTATAGCAAAATGGATGTATCCCTAGCACTATCATTCTGGTAGTTGAATACATCTGACAATGCCTCAGTAAAATACAATTTTCAATTACTGCTCTAAATTATTTATGCATAGTGTTCCATTATTGGAATGATAAGCTTGTGGGAGTTATTTGTATCCTACTGCTCAAGGTCATCACCAAGGTCTGATTTTTCACAAAAAATTTGCAACCTCCATCATAAATGGGTTAAGTTGTCAAGAAATGTTTTCTGTCAAATGCCAAATTTTAAATCTATAGAATCTTTTAAAATGTTGTGTTTTTTAAATTCATAACTAAAGGCTGAAAAGTGAAGCATTATTTTAAAAATCCAAAAACTCTTTTTGAATCTCAAATTACTATAGTGAAAAAACAAAAACAAAAACTTGAGATCCAAGAGCAAAAACAAAAACAGTGATAAACTAATAACATGTTCTTGCTATTAGAAGTCATTTGCTAATAGTTTTACTTCACTATTGTTAAAAGAAAATATTTGTTATTAATTAATTGAATCAAAGATTAAGAGTCTACCGTAAATCATTCATAAGATGTCTTTACTAGTCAATATTAGTCTTATTCAACAGCTTGTAGCTGTGTTAGATGACTGTGAGAGACAATGAGTGTATGCTTATGTAATGATTAGCATTCTTACTACTGATAATGGAAACAATAGATACAGGAACGTATATATTGGCAAGAAGTCTTTAAAATATCAGTTCAAAATTCTTCATCAAAATTTTCTTTTTCACCTGTGATCTTAAAGTAAGGTTTAGAGTTTGAAACTTTTCTTAGGATCTAGGCTCTGGAGTATTTCTGTTTCTTGTTTTGTTTTGTGGTCACTAACCACAGAGAAATTTGTCTTTTTTACATACGCTGGAAATAATTTACTGCTTTTAGAAATATTAAACCACACAAAAAAGCCAATACTAAAGAAACATTATGGGTCTGCCGAATCCCTCAAAAAGCCAGGAAATTGAGAGTTAATGCAGAAGCTCTGATCTGGCTCTGTGTCCTAGGGGCTTTCGAACTCTGAAGTATGACAGGTAGTACCCAGCCCACATATATGCAAAAATTAAGACAAAAACAAAAACTATTTCGGCAGGGTGTGTGGCAGAGGGCATGCATAGTTAGGGCAATTTATCTGAGACACTAACATTTACATTTACTTGATATAAAATAATGCTTTTCATAAACACAAATTCTTGTCTAACACTTAGATAAAAATTATAAATTCAAAGGCTTCCAATGTAACAATGTAGACTGTGATCTGTGGTATAGATATACTTAATGGTGTAGACTTAATAAATATGAAATTCTCAAAGTTTTAGGAGTAATATTCACATATATTATCTCTGAATGTGGTTTATAGAAGAAGCGATGCTTCTAATCTATTCCACTAGTCTCACTTAAGAGACCAGAAACTCAGGCTGTTCCCACAGATTAGGTCTTGAAGATAAAGTCTCATTTCTGTACATGGCACAAAAGCAAAAGTTCAATGTTTATAGAGTACGTTTTTTAAGTGTTATTTTCCAAACGTTATTTTTTATATATACATATACAAATTGAAATTTATAAATTACTCAAGAAAGCAAATTTCAATTGACAAAAACATTTAATCTGATTTGCTATTATATTGAATTTATTTAAATTACATAACACTTTTCCTCAAGACCTTATAGTTACCTGCTGTTTTCATTTTAATATTCAATTATTACATAATACACAAAAGATACTTGGGATTCTTAATAACAAGGTTTATATTGAAAGTGGTTTATTTTTAAAGAAGTTATTCAATACATAATTTATTATAAGAAAGCTTAGTTTATATCAAAATATTTTCTTGAATTGAGCACAATGCTTTAAATGTTTTAGATCTATAAAAATAGAAAGACTGACAATCCTTAAGTTATAGATATACTCCTGATAATATTACTCAAAGTGCATCCTCTCATAATGGATAGGATATAGTATACTTTAAACATATTTCCCTTGAGCTGAAGTTTTGTCCGAATAATTAAACAATGATAATTAATCTATGAATAATGTATTGCTTCACTTACATCCATATTATTTGCTTTCTTTGTAAATGAAAGAGAAAGGTAGTAATATGCAAATGTGTCAGTTATTTAAAGTAAGCATGTTTGGAATCAGAAAGCTGAAGATGAATTGACATAAAGCAGAAAGCATAGATTGTTTCTAATTTTAAAGGAAAAAATATTTTTTGTTGTTTTTGACATAGACTTTATGTCCCCAAATGCGATTTTTGTTTTTTAAAAAAAGCTCTGTTTTAAAAGAAATTTTATCATAAAAATTAGGCATGATAGATGATGTATTTAAGAAATAGTTATTATTCAACATAGAATTAAATTGATTGAAAACTGATAATTTGACTGTTCATGCTAGTGATTTCAGAAAATACTGGTAAAATAACAAGTATATAGTGAGAAGTATATAACAACCCATTAAGCTAGGAGTTAAAATATTTTTATAGTTTGGAAAGGATTAATTGCTGCATTCCAGAAATACTTTCTATACTGATTGAATTTTTATATATTAGTTTAGATCTAAATTATTATTTTCTGTACTTCAACATAGAAATGTTTAAAACATATTGTTGAATGAAGGTTATACAATGAAGTATTTACAGATTCAGGAGTACAATTATAATTTTTCACGTCACGTATTATGAATCAGAGATTTTATTGGGTTGCAGTTATGTGTAAATAAATGAATTTATTAATCTAACTATTTAACATATTTTCCCCATAAACATGGGAAGCACATTACCGGGGAGAAAAATGATTACGTGAACAAAAATTGTCATTAACGCACTTCTGAAGATTAAACTTCGTAAGTTTAAAAATCACAGCTTTACAAATAAGAGACAGTTTGCCTTTCTAGCCTGGGCTGAAAGAAGGATATTTGACACATTTACATAGCAAACTTAGTCAATGTTTGGAAATGCTTTGTAGTGGCCAAAAGCTATGCATTTCCTTCTGTTGACCTGATTTTTTTTCCTTCCAATAAAGTAAATTAATAGAAGATGCATCAAACAGGATTATTGCAGATGTGCACATACTGCAGTGCTAATTGCTCTTTTATTTTTACAATCCAATCCTGCACATGCTTTAATTTATATTTGCCTGAGTTAGTTTTTTAGTGAATTAGCATTATCTGCCACACACTGAATAATAATGTGCTTGCATCACGCGATTATCTCAGATGCATTATTGTCTAGAATCCATGATCCTAATTTCCTTACCACCCACGCCCATCCCTTTTCTCTGTTTGGAAGGCTGATTTGTGTTAAGAGGGACCACCAAGCTATTAACTCTAGGATACAACTAGCCTTGTGCATAGAGAGTGGGGCTTATGATCATATCACATTTTAACTCTTCCACCAGCATTATCCTTGTTTCCCCCAATGCTTTCACGAGGTAATAACTCCAAATGCCTCGCATGGAAATGATAAACTGCCTGTTGTGCCTTTTCTTTGAAGGAGTTCTCCTGCAGAGTATCATATTTAAATAAATTGCCATTGAGTTTAGCAAGCAGCACAATCATGTCCATTGAGTAGGGTCTTTTGATCATATTTTGTAATGCAATCAAGGATCACATGAGGATGCTCAAGCGGGCCAGCCTTGCTGTGTGCTAAATAGGCAACAGGAGAAAAGAGAACATTAATTACCCTGGATCCCAAGGACATAACAAAGCACACCTATGTCCCATGTCCCACAGACCCTAAGGCAGTGGGTACATATACAACCAAAGTAACTCTTTTCACGTGATTGATCAGTAATTTTAATAAAACTATCAGATTTTTAAAAAGAAATAGCTGATATATTCAGATTTTCAAAAAAATCTCAAATGTGTGCACATAAGCACAGCATTTTTGCACTTTTATGTAAGGGAATGTACTAGATGGCATCCAGAGGCCTAGGCTCCTGGTCTGCCTATTGGTTGAGTGAGTTGGTTAATGTCCCTGCCACTAATCTCCCCTTCTTTCACACCCTATGTACAAGAACAATAACTGCCTACTTACTGGCACAGTTCTTTTGAGGATTGCAGGAGACCCTGATTAAGAAGAATTTTAGTAATAAAGCACCTTACAAATGTACTTTTCTAATAGCTGTGTGGATATATGTGTGGCACAGACTGTATATGAAGTGTTCCATTCCCATTAACTCTTTGCAAACATTTTTACAGTATGAATCTTTCTGAAAAAATAAAGGACTTAGGGTCTTTCATCTACCAAAAATATCAGTCTACTAGCAAGGAATTGCCTACTGAAAAATTAATTGAGGAAACCTGGGGACGCTATTGAACTTCAGCAGACAGACTTAAAAAGAGGCAGCAGATGTGGAAGTGGGGGCTTGTAAAGAATTTCCTGCTTTACTGGTCCAGCATTCCAACTTTCTGTTAAACTCTGAAATATGAATGAGAAAGAACTAACCCATACCATCCCAAATCATTTCCTGCCGACAGCTACTGTTTAGTAACCTGTTACCCTGTCCACTCCCTGCCTTTGATGGTGCCAAAAAAGATAAGTGAGAGACAAAAATTAAAAACTGAGAAAGTAATTAAGAAACAGTTTTTTTCTATCCCTACCAATATCATTTTAGTGGAAATGTAATTTGTTTTTCAGAATGGTTTAACTTAGAATAGAACATTGTATAGTGGAAAGGACATTGCTCTTTCATAAAGAAGAAATGTGGAGGTTCAGTCATAGTCTAATACCTCATCTTTATGCCAAAAGGGAAGCAACCAAAAATATTAGGAGTGGGAAAGGCACATCTTTGTTCCTAGAGGGTGGTTACTGAGGCTCTTTCATAAATGTTAAACAGCGTTTATAATTCTATATTCTTATTATGAGCTAAAGTCAAATAACCTGAAAAATAAATTACTGGGAAGACAAATGGGCTGAATGGCTTTTATATTACTTTGGAGTCTGAATTAATTACCTAGAGCTGCCATAATAGAGGACCACAAACTGCATGGCTTAAACAACAATGATTTATTATCTCACGATTTTGGAGGTTGGAAATTTGTGATCATGGTGTCTGCAGAGTTGGTTTCTTCTGAAGACTCTCCTTGGCTTGCAGAATTTCACCTCTCTGCATCTTCACATGGCCTTCCCTCTGTGTCTGCCTCCTAATCTCCTTTCCTTGTGAGGACACCAGTCATATTGAATGAGGGCCTGCCCTAATGACCTCATTTAACTGTATTTACCTTTTTAAAGACTCTATCTCCAAATATAGTCACATTATGAGTTACTACTGGGGATTAAGAGTTTCACATATAAATTCTTAAGGGACATAATTTGGCCCATAACAGAGTCCTTTTTTTCTGCCCAAGCAGTATTGAAAAGATGCTGCCTCAAGTACCCTAGGGGTAAAATTTCTTCCCTCAATTCCTACTGATATTATGGAAAACTTACAACGTTTTCCATATTATGGTCCTGACAGTTACAGGTGGGATTCATAGGAGATATATTGACATGACTTTTGGATTTTAAACAATGCTGAAATAATTAAGCAAAATCTGAATTAAGATTGGAAGTGGACACCCAGGATGTGACAACATTCAAATAATCTAAAAAATACTTCTTTAATTGCGTTAGGCGAGAACAACTGTTCTCATGGCTGTTCTTTCTCACATAGATTCACATAAACCATCCACAGCCCACCTGAAAACCTGCCTTGTGTTTCCCCATAGCCTTTCTTTCTTGCCTTTCCAACCAAGTAGCTCTGGCCCTTCACTCCCACCTTATCCTACAAATGTAAATTTTATAGGGTCAGGGTATTGTATTTTTCAGTCACCTCTGAAATGTCAACGTTGAGCATGCAAGGAAAGCTACATACATATTTGATGAATAAGTATTCAGGTTGTTGTTTTATATAAGAGGCTAAAGTTTGGATACCAAATTACTCTTTATTTCTTCTTGCACTTTGCCTATTGCAAGAGCAATAAAAATATCAGAGTTTCCTATGAGTCCAACATGTTTAGTAAAGCTAAAGCACTTAAATAAAGCTAAAGCATGGAAACTATGGTAGACATCGCAGTCAGATCAAAGAACATCTTGGTAGGAGCCATACCTGTGAGCCAATTGGCTCATCAGATTAACAATCAGTTGTTTATAATGGGAATTAGTACTAGTAACTAGGCGTATATATATATATATATATACACACACACACACACACACACACACACACACACACATATATAATCTCTAATCCTTAAAGTAACTCATAGTGTAATATATATAACCCCCATTTCACAAATAAGGTAATGAAGTTCAGAGAGGTTTGAATAACTTATCCAGGATTCCACAGTCATTTAACTGACAGACCCATGAGTTCTATTTAAGTCTCTCAGGTTCCAAACCCCATGACTTTACCCCTTACTCAATGTCGTATCTCTCTTGTCAAAATGACTCCTCTAGTGGAGCTGGGGAGATCTAGCCAATTACAACCTATTATCATTTTTATATATTCTGCTTAAAAATTTTTTCAAATACTATTTTTATTGTTAGTAAAGTTGAACAAGCTATCGACTTCTTGTTGTAAATACAACATGTGTAATTAAAAGCTGGGTGGTATTTTCCAAAAAGAAAGAAGAATGATCTGGTTTTCTCATAACTTGACTTCAACTAATCTTATTAATCAGGACAATGAAGAAAAATTCACAAGGCTCATGAGTCAGCCCATTTTAGATTCTCAGTGTCAGCATATGGTCTCAAAGCCCAAATGCATTATTTTCACACGGTGCATCTTTGACTGTTTATTACAGGGGAGGTAGAAGAAGAGGAAAGCATTCTTTTTTGTTATACATTTAGGAACATAGTTAAATGTCTTTATCCCCAAAGGCAACTTGGCAGTTTTGGGCTTAGTGCCCACATTGTTAAAGCTGCGTTTGTTCTCAAGCCCCTAGAAGGACTTTTTAATATTTTAAATATTGCAGTTTCTTCATGTCCCCTCCCTATCCTCCAGAGGAATTGTTTAAATCATATGATTGATCTATTTTTAAGCAGCAATTCTGTCATGACTGTTCAGCAGGGAGACTTGTTTTCTTTTAACTTTATGGTACTTTATATAGGACCCTTTAGTCATGTTCATAGAATATCGATCAATCTGTAACCCAGTCTCATGTGTTTTTTTTAATGCTTTATGAATTAAACATTGTATTGTATGCATATGAGTAAAAGCCCTTCTTTTCAACCACAAAAATAATGAGTTCTAAATATAAATTAAGTAAAATTTTTGCCTCCTTATTTAATTCTGGTGATTGAATTTTAATATGGGATAGGAAGAAATGTATTTGGATTTCATGATTCTTATTGTACATAGAAGATTTTAAATTTAATGGTTGGTGAATTGAACTAATATGCAGACCATGTGTTTTGTTCACTTACCCAAGACCCCCGTTTACTGCTACACATGGGTGAGGCCCTTGGCATCCAAGGTCAGTGCTTTTGATTCAAATCTCCCTTGTGCCAACTCAGCAATGTGATACTGTGCAAGGTGCCCAATCTCTCCACACCGCTCTCACATTTGCTAAGTAATAATGTTACCTATCCATAAAGGTGTGTCGTTTAAATGAGATTATCGATGTAAAAGATTTAGGCTAGCATCTGGCACTTCATACTTCCTAAAAACTACACAATCTTGTTATAATTGTGGTCATTATTATCACAGAAAACATGAAAATATCACTGTTCACTTTTCTGGAAAAGAAGAAAAGCTATTTCTCTGACCTTTTCTCCTCCTTTCCAATTCTGTGCATGTTGAAAACAGAATTTCTCAGCTTTCTGTCTAATGCCAGCATGGCTGCAGTGCAACCGACAGCACCAATTCACTGCCTCAAATCTGAAATTGTTACTAGCCTTGGGGACACTTAAGTTCTTTCCAAGCTACAGTGAAAAGTGCAAAAGTGTGTGTGTGTGTGTGTGTGTGTGTGTGTGTTTGAGAGAGAGAGAGAGAGATGAGGGTTAGGAGGCTGGACTCTTAAATAATAATATTTTGGTGGGGTAAATTGTTTTCATCTTCAGCTCCTCTCTTTCTCTTGGTAAATCTAATTTACTTGCAGTGACTCCCCATAAGTGCAGTTGGAATAAGGATGGCTATTCCCCAGCAATGGGAAGGGTTTTAAAGCTCTTTCTGTCTTAAAAATAATAAGTGGGTTTCTATTGGGTCAGAAGAAGAGGTAGGCACTAACAAGTTAATATCTGATTTAATATTAAAATGCAACATCTTGACACATTTTTGCAACAATTTTGGGATTATTGCCACTAGGTATAGACATAGAGGAATAGAAAAATAGACAGATGTGAAATAGATCTTGTATGTCACTCTTTGCAAGCCGTGATACTTCTTTTGGCAATAGTCCTGCTACTTGTGTACATTGAAACCACACAATCAACAACCAGAGAAACCTAGAAAACGTAGTAAACTTCTTAGGGTGAGGGCAGTTAGCACATAATTTCATGTCTTGAGGGCAATACCATGCTTGCTACTCCAATAAATGACACATGTTCAGTGCTGTCAGCCTTGAGGATTTGAGGCTGCCATTGTCTCCTAAATAATTCTGAGTCAGTGTCTCTGCAGCACTTCAATTCTACAATTAAATATCTGATAAATAACCATACTATCTCTTTTCTCTTCCCCACTATCCCCCTTTCACAAAAAAGTTTGCTTTTATTCTTCTTCCACAGACATAGCTTGTGTAGGAGAGCTAGCAGAAAGTCACTGCATGAGAGTAAGTCAGGGGAAGCCCTCGCCAGGACTGTTCCTCCTGCCTCTTCTCGGCAGTACCCGGATAGCACCCCTCCTCATTTCCACTAATGTGTCAGCCACAGGAACAAAAACTTCTGCAAAGCACATTTTGGGCTTTGCTATGTATTAATTTATATATAGCTATGTATTAATTTATATATGTTTAAAAACTAGGCTTTTGAACTTACTGTCTTGCTCATCAGTGTCACATGAAATCTACTTCATCATTCAAATTTAGAGGAAAGAATATGTTCTGCATTTTTACAAAATGTAAGACTCCCTCGCAATTCCTGAGATCTGAGTTTGGAACTGGAAATGAACCTTCCCAGAACTAAGTTAAATCTAATGTTGTCAAGCACAGCATCATGGTTCAGAGGGAAAAAAGAAAAGCATCCAACCAAGGTTCACTAAGTAAAAAATGTGTCAGTTCCCTTAGTCAGCAAATGCTGCCTCAGAAGGCACGCTAATGAACTGCATGTTAATGAATCAGAAACAGAGATATAATTAACACAAGCTTTCAATGGGAAAAAAATACTTGGTCATATGCTCTTTCAAATTTTGTAAATATTGTTCAGTTCTACAACTAATTTGTGAAAAAGTAGATTTTTTACAGCTTACTCAGAAATAGTACACATAGCATACAGTTTACCCATTTAAAGTGTACAAACCAATGCTTTTTAATATATTTACAGTGCAAAGACCAATACAATACATTTAATAACATTTTTGTTTATACTATTTAACTGTCACCTTTCTATGTTCCTATCACCAACTCTTCCTAAACAATGACTAATCTACTTTTTATCTCTGTTGATTTGCCTATTTTGGACATTTTATATTAATGGAATTATATAATAGGTGGTCTTTTGTGACTTTTTTCACTTAGCCTAGTGTTTTCAAGGTTTATCAATGTTGCAACACATATCAGTACTTCAGTTCTCTTTATGACAGTTTATGAGTGTACATTTTGCTTATTCATTCATCAGCTGATGGAAATTTGAGTTCTTTCCACTTTTTCACTGTTATAATTGATGCTGCTATAGATATTTATGTACAAGTTTTAGTTTGGATTTATGTTTTCATTCCCCTTGAGTGTATGTATCCAGGAGTGAGGTGCTGAGCCATATGATAGCTCTATGCTTAACCATTTGAGGAACTACCAGAGTATCTTCCATGGTAAATGCACCATTTTACATTCCCACCAGTACTGTATGAGTATTCCAATTTTTCCACATCCTTTTCAACACATGTTATCATCTGACTTTTTTATTCTAGCCATCTTCGTGGGTGTGAAGTGGAATCTTGTGGTTTCTATTTACATTTCTCTGATGGCTAATGATGTCAAGCCTTTTCATGTGCATCTTCTCATATCCATTAATATGTCTTCTTTGGAGGGCTGTATATTTTAATGAAATGTCTCTTTATAAATTGGGTTCTTTTTCTTCCTATTGTTGAGTTGTACAAGATATGTATGTTCTAGACAAAAGTTTGTTACTTTACATATGATTTGCAGATGTTTTATGCCATTCTGTGGGTTTTCTCTTCCTCTCTTGCTATTGTTCTTTAAGCACAAAAGTTTTTGATTTTGATAATGTCCTATTTATCTATTTTTCTTTGTTGTTCATATTTTTGATTTCATATCTAAGAATTTATTGCCAAATCCAGGGTCATGAAGACTTATCCCTAAGTTTTCTTCTAAGGGTCTTGTAGTTTTGTACTTACATTGAGGTCTTTGACTCAATTTAAGTTAATTTTGATGTATGGTAAAATTTATTCTTTTGCATGTGATTATCAATATGTGCCAACACCAATTGTCAAAATAATTATTATTTCTCTGTTGAATGACCTTGGAATCCTTGTTAAAAATCAGTTGACCATAGACATGTAAGTTTAAGTTCTTAATTCTGTTCATTTGATCTATATGTCTATGTCTATCCTTATATCAGCATCATACTGTTTGATCAATGTTGCTTTGCAGTTAAGTTTTGAAATTGGGCAATATGAGTCCTTCTAATTTAATATTTATTTCAAGATTGTTTTGTCTATACTAGTCTCTTGAGTTCCCACAGAGATTTTAGAATCAGCTTGCCAATTTCTACAAAGAAATTAGCTGGGATTCCAATAGGGAGTGCAGGGAAATCTATATGTACATCCTTGGGGCAGTATTGTCATCTTAAAAATATTAAGTCTTCCAATCCATGAATATAGGATATTTTTCCATTTATATAGATATTCTTTAATTTATTTCAACAGTTTTGTAGTTTTCACAGTATATTTTACTCTTCTTTTAAAATTTTTATTTCTAATTATCTTATGTTTATGCTACTGTAAATTAAATATTTTTCTTAATTTCATTTTCATATTGTTCATCACAAGTAAATAGAAAGACTATTAATTTTTAAATATTGATCCTGCAACCTTACTGAACTCATTTATTAGTTCTGCTAATTATTTCTAAAGTGCATTTATATTTAGAAATTTTTCCAAGATCAAGGCAGAATTCAAAAAATAAAAATAAATGTAATGATACATACAGATGGCCAGGCATGGTGGCTCCTACCTGTAATCCCAGTACTTTGGGAGGCCGAGGCTGGCAGATCCCTTGAGCTCAGGAGTTCAAAACAAGCTTGGCCAACATGGTGAAACCTCATCTCTACTAAAAATACAAAAATTAGCCAGGTGTGGAGGTGTGCACCTGTAGAGCCAGCTACTTGGGAGACTGAGGTACAAGAATCCTTGAACCCAGGAGGTGGAGGTGAAGATTGCAGTGAGCCAAGATTGTGCCAGTGCACTCTAGCCTGGGTGACAGAGTGAGACTCTGTCTCCAAAAAAAATGTATAGCTAAGCTCTAGATGACTTTTCTTTCTTTATCTTACTTAATTGCTATGGCTAGAACTTCCACTAGAATTTTGAATAGAAGTGTGAGAGTGGACATCCTTGTCTTACTTCTGATCTTAGGTAGAAAAACCTCTAGTCTTTCACCATGAAGTGTTAGCTGTGGGTTTTTTGTAGATGCCCTTTATGAGGTCGAGAAGATTACCTTCTATTCCTAGTTTATTAAGTATATTTATTATGAAACAGTGTTGGAGTTTGTAAAACGCTTTTTCTGAGTCTATGGAGATGCTAATGTGGCTTTTGTATTTTATTCCATTGATACGATGTATTAACATTAATTGATTTCCAGATATTAAACCAACCCTGCATTCCTGGGATAAATTCCACTTTTTCATTGTGTATAATTCTTTTTCCATGTTGTTGGATTTGTTGGATTCACATGGCTAGAATTTTGTTGAAGATTTTTGTATCGATTTTTATGAGACATTGATCCCTAGTTTTCTTTTGATGTCTTTGTCTTGTTTTGGTATCAGGATAACACTAACCTTGTAGATTGAGTTGGGAAGTATTCTCTCATCTTTAATTTTTTGAAAGAGTTTGTGAGTAATTTGTATCCTTTAAATGTTTGATAAAATTTAGCTGTGAAGCCACAGCTTTTCTTGTGGATATACTTTGGATTATGAATTCATTTTCTTTACTTGTTATAGTGCTATTCAGATGGTATATTCTTGTGTTAACTTGGGTAGTTTGTATTGTTGTAAAAATTTGTCTTTTTAATCTATACTATTTGATATATTTGTAGATGATTCATTTATTTATCTATTGAGACAAGGTCTTGCTGTATTACCCTGGCTGGAGTGCAGTGGTGTGCTCACAGCTTACTGCAGCCTAAACCTCCTCAGATGAGGTGATCCTCCCATCTTAGCCACCTGAGTAGCTGGGACCACAGGCACATGCCACCACCCCCTGCTAATTTTTTTTTTGGTAGAGAAAGGGTTTTGCCATGTCACCTAGGCTAGTCTTGAACTCCTGGGCTCAAGCAATTTGCCCACCTCACCCTCCAAAAGTGCTGGGATTACAGGCATGAGCAACTGCACCTGGCCTGTATATGATTCTTTTTAGTATTCTTTATAATTAATTCTCTTTCTCTAAGGTTAGTAGATATGTCCTCTCTTTCATTTCTGATTCTATTAATTTAAGCCTCATCATTTTTTTCTTGGTCATTCTAGCTAAAGGTTCATCAGTTTTTGTTGATCTGTTCATAAAACTATGTTTTGAACTGATTCTTAGCTCTTATTTTTATATTATGGTTGTCAATTTCTGTTCAAATTTTGTCACTTCCTTTCTTCCATTTTAGGTTTACTTTGCTCTTATTATTTTTTTTTTTTAGCATTTTAAGGTACAAGGTTAGATTATTTATATGGTATATTTCTTTCTTTCTTTAATGTAGGCACATGTAACTTTCCCAGTAAGTACTGCTTTAATGTTATTTTGTAAATTTTGGTATGTTGTGTTTTTATTTGTATTCATCACAAAGTATTTTCTAATTTCCCTTTTGATTTTTTCTTTGACTCATTAGTTTTTTAGGAATACATTGTTTAATTTTCACATTTTTCTGTGAGTTTTTAAAAATATCTGTAATTGACTTCTAATTTCATCCCATTGTGATTAGAGAACATACTTTATATTATTTCTACATTTTCAAATTTATTTTGAAAGTGTAGGTTTGTTTTATGGCCTAATGTGTGTCTAACCTGTGGAGTATGTCATGTGAACTGGCAAGAATGAATGTTCTGTCATTGTTGAGTGGAGTGTCCCTTAGATGTTTGTTAAGTCTAATTTGTTTACAGTTTTGTTTAAGTCTTCTATTTCCTTGTTGATCTTCTGCCTAGTTGTTCTATCCATTATTGAAAGTAGGGTCTTGAAGTCCCCAACTATTATTGTTGAGTTTTCTATTTCTCCCTTCATTTCTGTCAAGTTTTCCTTCATGTATTTTGGAACATTCATATTAGTTATTTATAATTGTTATATCTTCCCAATGAATTCACCCTTTTATAATTATACAATTTATCTTTCTCATTGATAAAACTTTTTGTTTTAAAGTTTATTTCATCTCATATTAGTATAGCCACTCCAGCTTTCTTGTGGGTGCTATTTGCATTATATATATTTTTTCATCCTTTTACTTTAAATCTGTTTTTATCTTTGACTCTAATGTATATATACTGTAAACAGCATATAGTTGAATCTACATGTTTTAAAAATCTAGTTTGACAACTCTGTCAATTGGTTGGGATATTTAATCTATTCACATTTAATGTTATTGATACAGTTGAATTTACATCTGCCAATTAACTTTTTGTTTTCTGTATCTCACATGTCTTTTTTGTTCTTCTGTTCCTCCTTTAGGGCCTGTTTTTCATTAAGTGAATATATTCCAGTATAACATTTTAATTATTTTAATACTTTTTTTCATCATATATTTTAAAAATTATTTTCTGACTGATTTCTCTAAGGCTTATTATATACAGCTTAACTTCTCAGAATCAGCTTTAGATTTATACTAACCCAATCTAGTAATATATAGAAAAGTTACTGCTATACAGCTGTATTCTCTTTTTCCCTCTTTGTGCTATTATTATACATATTACATCTATAAATATTGCAACCATATTATTGTAATTATTATTTTATACAATGTTATAATTTTTAAATACTGTGAGAGAAGAAAGGATAGCAAGTATATATTTACAGCTTTTGTTATTTAAATCTTATTTATAATTTCTGGTCCTCTTTATTTATTCCTGTAGGTTAGAGTTATTATCTGGAGTCATTCCAATATATCTTTGTTTCCACCCATCTTCTTTGTGCTGTCAGGGTTAAATATATTATCTTTCTTTATGTTATAGGCCCATTAATACACTATATATATACACACACCCACAAACACACATACATATATAGTTTTATGCAAATTTATTTAAATCACTTAAAATAACTAAGGAGAAGAAATATTTATTTATACTGTATTTAATAATTACAAAACTACCTTTACTGGCACTGTTTTTTCATGTGAATTCAAATTATCACCTGGAGTCACATCCTGTCAGCCTGAAGAAACTACTTTAGTATTTCTAGTGAGAGGGAGATATGCTAGTCAAAAATTCTCTCAATTTTTTTTATCTGTGAATATCTCTATTTCATCATATATGTTATCCCACTACTTTTCTGCTTCTTTTTTTTTTTTTTTTGAGACAGAGTATAGCTCTGTCGCCAGGCTTGAGTGCAGTGGCGCAATCTCAGCTGACTGCAACTTCTGCCTTCCAGGTTTCAAGAAATTCTCTTGCCTCAGCCTCCCGGGTAGCTGGGACTACAGGCGCCCACCACCATGCTCAGCTAATTTTTGTATTTTTAGTAGAGATGGGATTTCACCATGTTGGCCAGGATGGTCTCAATCTCTTGACCTTATGATCTACCCACTTCGGCCTCCCAAAGTGCTGGATCTATTTTTTTTTTTTTTAATGAGAATTCAGATGTTAATGTTATTGGGTTTCCCTTATAAGTGACATACTTTTTATTCTCTTGCTGTTTTTAAGATTTTGTCTTTGACATTCAGCATTTTTTCATTTGTGTGTTGACAAGTTTTTTTTTTAACATTTTTATGTTTTTCTTTTTAATAATTGGACTCAGCCTAATGCACCCCATGTTTATCCATTCTGGGGAAGTAAAACAACATATATTAATGAATATTTTCCCAAATGTTTAATATGGCAAACCTTTACTCAAGTAATAGAAGCATTAAGTATTCTCTGAGTTTTTGTTCTTATAAAACATATTTGAATAAAAGGCATAACTTTGTAAACTCATGAGATACTTTAATAGTATCCCCAGAAATAGGTCAGTGCACAGCAGGCCGGGAGCCAGGACTGACTCTTGAAATAAAACTCACACTCTTGAAATCCCTTTTAGGGTCACATTCTTGAAAAAAAATCTCCTTCATACACAGTTGCTTTGTGTTCTCCCAGCAATGGTGCATCCCTTGGGCATATGTTATTGTATTATGTTTATTTTTCCCATCCCACATATTTGTGAGTTCTTTGGAAGTGTGTGCTTAGACAAGATCAGCTTCACACTCCCCAGACATAATACTTGGCACGAATCCAATCCCAAGTAATAGACCACTAATGCTAAATGTAACATATTCAGGTGAATTCATCCCTACTGATATAATTTATTGCCTTAGCACAGTACTATTGATTATTTATCCCTTTATTTATTTATTCACAGCCTGGGTGCCTTTAAGGAGGGCCTAAGACTTCTGGTTACCACAATGCCTCTCCCAAGGCCTTTTACCTTGATGTTCTCCAACTCCTGCTGCCTGGATGGTCCCTGGAAGTCCTGGAGTTTTTGATCCTTTTCAAAAATAATGTATGCAAACTAAATGAATGAGTAAATATTTAATTATATAGATCAAGTTTCTTAACCAAATATTCATGAATTGACTTCTGGTAGTTAATTTTTGTTCCTTTGGCATTTATAAAGAGTATTATTGATACACATATATAAATACATTTTCTTGGAAAGAAGATCCACAATTTTATCAATGATGAGTATAGGTAGCCACTGTATTTCCTCAGTTGTAATATGCACCATGGATTTAGTAACAGTCTTTTGGAAAAATTAAAAATTAAATTAAATGTATGCAGTGTTTTTCAATTGATTTTACAATTCAATAACATTTTCTTCAATAGCACAATCAAATTTGATTATGAGTCTTTTACAAATTTAAAATCTAAATATTTCTGGCACCAATACATAATTAATTGAGTTGAAAAAGTCAATGGTAGGCAAAAGTATTTCTCTTATGCATGGCTACATTTGGAACTGTATAGGAAGAAACTACAATTGGTGTTTCATTGCTTATTTTTCTGCTTAGCAACTGGCAAAGTTTCTTTTGACAGTGATTACAAAATACGATCTTCATAAAGGTTAAAATTGTAATAGGTTTTTGAATCTAGGAAATATGGTGTTTATGTAGTTGTAATTGAAGTTCTTTAGTCAGGAAATTAACCCATATTTATAATGAAAACTGTATATGGTCTTAGGAAACAAACTGTAAAGGTTACATTGCTAGTTTTGAGATAGTTTTCCAGTTTTTCCTTCCTAAAAGAGACTGGTAATTATTAGTTTGGCAGAGGGATAGTCTTTGCTAACTCAACTGTTTATTCTATTTTGCTCTCCTTTCACAAATTCTGATCAGTGCCGGAACTTTAGATTCCTAACTCAGGGACACTATTCCCAAGTCCCAATCTTTCCTCTTGCAGTTTCTCCAAGTATAGTCTTTGAATACGTATTCTTGGCTGCAATGATCTAACTCATTGATTGTGCTGTGTTGGCAACAGTGTGGTCTATGTAATGCTAAGAATGTGACACAGTGATAATGAAAAGAGTTTTCAAGGGCTCTATAGAGATGAGTCTCTCTTCTTATTTTGATTATGAAGTGAAACATGGATCACCAATTAGTAGAGTCTGATTGAATCGTTTGGGCAGAACTACTATGGTTGCCTCAATACTATTACCATTTAATTGCTTCATATCTCAATGTGTGGCTTCCAATAGCAAGAATTTAGTTGACAAGAAGGACTTGATCTATTTAAAAGAATCCTAAAAATGATACGTTCAACTCTATAGTGCACCTAATTACGAAGATGTAAATTTGTTCCTCAACCATGTTATCCTTTGTGGATAAACATATAGCAGAAATTGAGATATTAGAGGAAGTTTTGGTTTTTCTCTTTTGCATTTGATGGAATGAGAATATTATGCAAAGTATGACATTTATGCCTTTTTCAAGCAGCATAAAGAGGTAAAATACATCTTCTGTTTTCCAATTTCATATGCTTTTTCTTTTAACTAACTATACAATTTATGACACCTTCCATATATGATTGTTTTGATTCCTCCTCATTTTGAGGGACTATATCTTGCTCATCTTTGATATTCTAGAGTCAAGAATAATTACTAGCACATGGTAGATGCTTAGAAATTGTATGTTGAATATTATGAACACTTAGATATTGATTCTTAAATATATAGATATTATTTCCCTTAAGAGGTTTTGTGAGCTTCCAAATTTTATACTGAGTGACTTTATTTGAGAAAGTGTGCAATTATGTGTTTATTTCATAGTTTCCAGTAATCCCAATTATCATAAAGAAGTCAAGTGAACCTTCACAAAATTAGTTCTGTTTATATTTGGTGTTCACGTATGTTAAGAAGTTCAAATGCACAGAACTATCTTCTCAGGCTTCACTTTAGGAGAAAATAATGTTATAGGTGAATTTCAAGGTAAGAATGTTGCCAGAAAGTGGTCCAATTCAGACCCAAAGAGAGGGTTCTTGGATCTCACACAAGAAAGAATTTGGGACAAGTCCATGGAATAAAATGAAAGGAAGTTTATTAAGCAAGTAAAAGATGCCTACTCCATAGGCAGAGCAGCAGCATGGGCTGCTTGATTGAGTATACTTATGGTTATTTCTTGGCTATATGCTAAACGAGGGGTGAATTATTCATGAGTTTTCTGGGAAAGAGATGGGGAGTTCCTGGAACTGAGAATTCCTCCGCGTTTTAGACTATATAGGGTAACTTCCAGACTTTGACAGGGCATTTGCATACTGTGACAATGCTGGTGAAAGTCTCTTTTACTATGTTAATGCATTATAATTAGTATATAAAGAGGTCACTTTTGTTGCCATCTTGGTTTTGGCCCGCTTCTGCTTCTTTATTGTACCCTGTTTATCAGCAGGGCCTTTGTGACCTGTATCTTAGGACCTCCTATCTCATCTTGTAACTATGAATGCCTAACCTCCTGAGAATGCAGCCCAGCAGGTCTCAGCCTCATTTTACCCAGCCCCTATTTAGTTGTGATTTGGAGTAGCTCTGGTTTGAATGCCTCTGACAGGAAAAATGATCAAACTAGGAATGCGTCATGGGGTTCTATACTCAGGGCAGATAATCAGACAGAATGGTTAATAACTAAGGTTAGGAAAATGAGGTGTTGATGATTATGTGTGCAGATAGCAAGTGGTGAAGTCCACAACTGGGAAAATTGAGAAAAGGAGAGATGGGAGCTTATGAACAGATGGAAGCAACTGGTTGAATACTGAGGTCAAAAAGAGGTATGAATTTAGGATATAGGTTTAATTAGTACTTAGCATGTGTTTTAAAGACATGGATGGGAGCCCAAAGAAACCATTTTTATTATAGATATTGCAAAATTTTGCTTTTAATATTTTGGGTATTTAATGAAATTGTCTTATTTTATAATCTTTTCTCTTGAAAGAAGGAGGAGAATCAACCTTTAGATCCTCCTTCTAGATGTGTTTATACCATATTTAACTAATTAGTGAACTGAACAATCTAGTGGTATATATTTTTATGCCCATTTTACAGATAAGGAAAAGGAAATTCAATAAATTTAAATCCATCTAGTTCGGCAGGAATAGAGGTGGGATTTATACCACTCTGTTATACTACGGATGACAAAAATAGAGAATTCAAAGACTTCAGCTTCTACCATGAAAAAGTAATCAGTTCCAGTTTTGCCTTACTGCTATAAACAACTAGAGAACAGGACGAAAATATATGAAGCAATCATTTTTACAAATTGGACAGTAGGCAGTACAGGACTGTGATCTTTGAGAGAAGAGAAATAAACAAAGTGAGCTTTATGATTGCATCATCTTTCTGCCTAAAGGAATTTTCCGGACCATAAGACAGGGATGGAACCCAAGGAAAGCACGATGGTCTTCCTGGGTAAAAAAAAAAAAAAAAAAGAGATTATTGTTCTGGGAGGCAAAGCCAACTGAACTCACAAAATGCCTCTGAGGAGAAAGGTGACTAGAAAAGGAGCATTAGAGTCTGCATATAGGTGACCTGAGTCTGTGACTGATTACTAAACTATGTATTTATAGGCTGGAACATGAGGTCAGGCTCAGAACTACTGGGGAGCTGTAAGCTGAAAAATTCTTAGAGCTCACCTGCAAATGGCAGATATTTGTGCTCCAATTAGAGAGGGAAGAATTGTTGAACATCTGGGACATTCAATATTAAGAAATAAAATAAAATGTTTTAATAGTAAAACTAAGCTAAATGTAGAATAAAGGATACTCTAGACCTGCCCTAATATGATTTATTTTTATTAGTACATACTATTTATACATATTTAAGGGGTATATGTGATACTTTGTTGCATGCAGATATGTGTGATGATCAAGTCAGGATATTTAGAATATCCATCACCATTAGCATGTATCATTTCTGTGTTGAAAACATTTCAAGTCCTTACTTCTAGCTATTTTGAAATGAACAATACATTGTTGTTAACTATAATCACTCACTATAGTATCAAACCTTAGAACTTATTCCTTTTAGCTAACTGTAATTTTGTACCCATTAACCAACCTCTCTTAATTCCCCCCTCTCCCTACACACCCACAGCCTCTGTTAACTATTTTTCTACCCTCTACCTCCATGAGATCAACTTTTCTAGCTTCCACATATTTGCCTTTCTAATTTCACTTAGCACATTAACCTCCAATTCCATCCATGCTGCTACAAATGACAGAATTTTATTCTTTTTTAATAGCCAAATAATATTCCATTGCATAAATATACTACATTGTCTTTATCCAATCACCTATTTATGGACACTTGGGTTGATTTTGTATCTTGGCTATTGTGAACAGTGCTGCAATAAATATGGAGCTGTTTGTATCCCTTAGATATACTAATTTCCTTTCCTTGTATAAATACCCAGTAGTAGGATGGCTGGATTGTATGGTTGTTCTGATTTTAGTCTTTTGAGAAGTCTTCATTTGTTTTCCATGATGGCTATACTAATTTACATTTCCACTAATGGTGTATGAGCATTGTTTTTCCTCTGCATCCTTGCCAGCAATTGTTATTTTTTTACTAATAGCCATTTTAACTGGGGTAAGATAATATTTCATTGTGATTTGATTTGTATTTCCTTGGTGATTAGTGATATTAAGCATTCAAATGAATACTCAATGCACTGTTGTTGGCCATGTGTATTTTTTTTTTTTTTTTTGAGAGATCTCTATTTAGATCCTTTGCCCACTTTTTAATGGGATTGTTTGGTGTTTTTTTGTTTGTTTTGTTTGCTGTTGAATTGAGTGTTTTTGTATATTCTAGATATTACTCCCTTGTCACATGACTATTTTGCAAATATTTTCTCCATTCCATTGGTTGTCTTTTTACTCCTCATTAGTTCCTGTGCTGTGCAGAAGCTTTTTAGTTTAATATAATCCCATTTGTCTATTTTTGGTTTTGTTGCCTGTGCTTCTAGGGTGTTAGCCATAAAATATTTTCCTAGACCAGTGGCCTGGAGTGTTTCCCCTTTATATTCTTCCAATAGTTTTATATTTTCAGCCCTTATGTTTAAGTATTTAATCCAATTTGAGTTGATTTATGTATATGCTGAGAGGCAGGTGTTTAATTTCATTCTTCTGCATATGGATATCTAATTTTCCCAGCACCATTTACTGAAGAGGGTATCTTTTCCCTAGTGTATATTCTTGGCACCTTTATCAAAAGTCATATGGCTATAAATACATGAGTTTCTTTCTGGGTTTCTATTCTTTTCCATTGACCTATGTTTTGGTCTGTTTTGGCACAAATACTGTGATGTTTTGTTGACTCTAACATTGTAATATATGTTAAAGTCAGGTAGTGTGGTTCCTCTGGCTTTGTTCATTTTGTTCAGGATCGCTTTGGCCATTTAGATTCTTCTTTGGTTCCATACATATTTTAGGACTGTTTTTTCTATTTCTGTGAAAAGTACTATTGGTATTTTGGTAGAGCTGGCAATATGAATCTGTTGATTGCTTTGGGTATTATGATCATTTTAACAATATTAGTTTTTCTAATCCAAGAGCATAGGATGTCTTTTCATTTGTTTATGTTCTCTCCAATTTCTTTCATCAGTGTTTTGTAATTATTTTTTTCTGGAGGTTTTTCATAGACTTGGTTAAATTTATTCCTAGTTTTTGTTTGTTTTTTTTTTTTTTTCTGGTAGCAATTGTAAATGGGATTGGTTTCTTGATTTCTTTTTCAGCTGGTTCATTATTAGTGTTTATAAAAATTACTGATATTTGCATGTTGATTTTGTATCCCATAACTACTGAATTTATTTGATTTTTGATGGAGTCTTGAGGTTTTTCTCAATATTCAATAATGTTATCTGAAAAGAGGATCAATGTGACTTTCTGTTTTCTAATTTGAGTGGCCTTTTATTTTTTTCTGTTACCTGAGTACTGTGGCTAGGACTTTCAGTACAAGGTTGAATAGAAGTGGTGAAAGTGGGCATCCTTGTCTAATTCTACTTCTTAGAGTAAAAGCTTTCAGATTTTCCCCATTCATTATGATATTAGCTATGGGTTTGCCACATACGGCCTTTTTTAGGTTGAGGTATATTCCTTCTATGCCTAGTTTGTTGAGCATTTTTATCATGAAGGAATGTTGAATTTTATCAAATGCTGTTTTTTAATCTATTGAGGCAATCATATGGTTTTTATCCTTCATTCTATTGATACGATATATCACATTAATTGATTTGTACATGTTGAATCATCCTTGCATCCCTGAAATAAGTTTCACTTGATCATGGTGTTTTGGCTTTTTCTGATTTGTTATTGAATTTGGCTTGCTAGTACTTATTGAGGATTTTTACATATGTGTTCATCAGGGATATTGGCCTGTAGTTTTCTTTTTTGTAGTTGTAACTTTGCCTGGTTTTGGTTTCAAAGTAATCGTAGGTTTGTAGAATGAGTTAGGAAGAATTCCATTCTCTTCAATTTTTTTGAATACTTTAAGAAAAATTGGTGTTAGTTCTTCCTTATAAGTTTGGTAAAATTTGGCCTTTTCTTTTTTGGTAGACTGTTTCTACTATGTCAATATTATTACTCATTATTGACCTGTACAGGTTTTCTGTTTCTTCATGGTTCAATATGGTAGGATGTATGTGTCCAGGAATTTATTCATTTTCTGTAGGTTTTCCAGCTTATTAGCATATAGTTGTTCACAGTAGTCCGTGATGGTTTTTTTGTATTTCTGTGGTGTCAGTTGTAATGTCTCCTTTTCCATTTTTGATTTTGTCTGAATGTTCTCTTCTTGTCTTGGTTAGTCTAGCTAGCAGTTTGTCAATTTTATTTATCTTTTCAAAAAATCAACTTTTTATTTTGTTGATCCTTCGTATTTGTTTTTGGTCTTTACTTTGTTTGGTTTTGCTCTGATCTTTGTTATTTCTTTTCTTTTAATAATTTTGGGTGTTTTCCTCTTGCTTTCTTATTTCCTTGAGGTGCATCTTGAGATTATTTATTTGAACTCTTTCTACTTTTTTGATATAGATGTTTATTGTTGTAAACCTCCCTCTTAGCACTGCTTTTGCTGTATCCCATAGGTTTTGGTTTACTGTGTTTCCTTTTTCATTTGTTTCAAAAACTTTTTTTTTTCATTCTTAATTTCCTCACTGACTCAATGGTCATTCAAGAGCATGTTGTTTAATTTCCATATATTTGCACAGTTTCCAGTGTTTTTATTGTTATTGATTTCTCGTTTTATTCTATTGTGGTCTGAAAAGATTCTGGATATCATTTTGATTTTTAAACATTTGTTGAGACTTGTTTTGTGGCTTAATATATCATTTATCCTAGAGAATATTCTGTGTGCTGATGAGAAAAATATGTATTCTGAAGTTGTTGTATAAAACGTTCTGAAAATGTCTGTTAGGCCCACTGGTCTAAACTGCAAATCAAATTCAGTCTTTCTTTGCTCATTTTCCATATAGATAACCTAACTATTGCTGACAGTGGAGTGTCAAAATCCGCAACTATCACCATATTGAGTTTATTTCTCCCTTTACACATAATAATGTCTGCTTTACATATCTGGGTGTTCTGATGCTGGGTGCATATATATTTAGAATTGTTATATCCTCTTGTTGAATTGATGCCTTTATCATTATATAATGACCTATTTGGTCTCTTTTTACTATTTTTGACTTAAAGTTACTTTTTAAAGATATAAGTATAGCTACTCCTGTGAGCTTTATTTCCATTTGCATGTATTTGTTTTTATTCCTTTACTTTCCTCCTATATGTGTCTTTGCAGGTGAAGTGAGTCTCTTCTTGGCAGCATATAACTGGGCCATGTTTTCTTATTCATTCAGACAGTTTATATCTTTTAGGTGAAAAATTTAATCTGTTGACATTCAAGTTCATTATTTATATGAAAGGACTTACTCCTGACATTTCGTTAATTGTTTTCTGTTTTTGTGTGTGTGTGTGTGTATTCCATATTCTTTTCTTTCTTATTGTTTGATTTCTTGATTTTTTTTTTGTTTCTTTTTTTGTTTGTTTGTTTTTGTTGTTGTTGTTGTTTGTTTGTTTTTGTCTGTAGTGGGGACATTTGAGTCCCTTCTTTTTCTCATTTGTGTGTTTACTCTACCAGTTAGTTTCATACTTTCATGTATTTTCATGATGGTAGACATAGTCCTTTCACTTCTAGGTGTAGAACTCCCTTAAGCATTTCATATAGGTCTAGTTTAGTGGTGATGAATTCCTTCTGTTTTTACTTGCCTGAGAAAGTTTTTATTTCTCCATCTTTATGAAGTACAACTTTGCTGGGTATAGTATTATTGAATGACAGTTGTTTCCTTTTAGCACTTTGAGTATATCATCATATTATCTCCCAGCCTGTAAAGTTACTCCTGAGAAATTCACTTTTACTCTAATGGGAGTTTCTGTATATGTGACTAGGTATATTGCTCACCTTTTTTTTTTTTTTTTTTTTTTTTTTTTAGAAATTTCTCTTGGTCTTTGACTTTTGACAGTTAAACTGTAATGTGCCTAGGAGAAGACCTTTCTGGGTTGTATCCCTTTGGGGTTATCTGAGCTTCTAGTATCTGAATGTTTAAATCTCTTGCTAGACTTGGGAAGTTTTCGGGTATTATTTTGTTAAGTAGGTTTTCTGTGCCAGTACATTTCTCTTCACCTTCTGGTTAGTAGGTTCAAGCAAGCCTATTCTTGGGGCTCCAGATGGCTTATGTGGGTGCATGTAGTGACAGTGGCGGGTCAGGTATGAGGGCGAGTTCTTGAGCCCCTGAGCAGCATGTATGTTATGGATATTTATAGTATGGTGGCTGGACGTTCCTTGGGCTTCCAGGTGGTACTTGCTCATGTTAGTGGTGGCAGTGTGGCACAAGTGGACCAGTCCCCAGGCCTCCATGTAGCATGTGTATATGGATGTCAGCAGCGTTGGTTGTGGCATGCTGCTCAGGTTCATCCTCAGATCCCTGGGAGAACTGCCTATAATCCAGTGTTGGTGGATTGGGCAGAGTAATCTCCAGGCCTCCCAATGGCATGCTTGGGCAACAGCAGCAGGTTTTTCTGGACCTGTTGTTAGGCCTTCTGGGGGTGTGCATGTGCCACTGGGGTGACTGATGAGGTGGGCAATCCCCAGGCCTCCAGATGGTGAGCCCAAGAACTGGGAGAGGGTGGTCCCAGGTAGGCAAGAACATATTCCCAGGTTCCCCAAATGGTGTATATAGGCATCTCTGTTAGGCAGGGCACAGCAAGCTCCAGACACATTAGGTGCCAACTGTGGCAGGCATTCTGACGCTGTAATTAGAATGCATAAATAGAAGATGAGAAAAATGGATAAATAGAAGATGAGAAAAATAGAAGAGATGAGACAAACTCCATCATATCAGTACTTGCATGGTGGTGTGTGTATTTGCCTGGGGAGACTGACAGGAAAGGACAATCCATGGGAGTCTTGTGGCATGCACAGGCACTGGGGAGGGTAGTGCCAGACCAGAAAGGCCTGTCTTCAGGCCCTCTGGTGGTGCACAAAGTTGCAGTCTATGGTAAACTGTGAAGGCCAGTCCCAGGCTCTGTACAGTTTGCTTGGGTGGCAGCAATGGAAAATCCTGTCCTCAGGGTGCATGCAAGTACATAACAGCCCTTGTGCTGATGGGGTCAGAGTTACTGTTAATGACAGTGGCTCCAGACAGCTGAGTTTCAGGCTCTGGGCAGTACATGCTTTGGTTTTTTTGTTTCAGAGGCAGCCTCCCCAGTGTGCTGCACGGCCTGTTTACTGGGGTGCAGGGCACTGTGTATGCTAGAGTCATGAAGAACCTACCACTTAACTTGATCGAACTGGTGTCATGCCACTGCAACCCTCTTAGTGACCATGGTGGGTTGTCAATGAAGCTCCTGAAATATGAAGATGTGGTGACTGTTGTGATCCAGCACAGGATGCAGTCTAGTTGGGGCTGAGCTCTCAAAGTGGTGCCTGCTGAAGCTACTTTGGACTTGGCGGGTGTGTAGGACCCAGGCAGAGTAAGATCTTTCTCTGGAGCAATGCCATTGAGTGGATTCTAGGAAGCTCTCTATGCCAGTCTCAGAGCCTGCAAATGGTCAAAGGACTCTCCTGTGTCTAGGATTACAAGAGTCCACGGCAAAAATGTGGACTGCTGGCAGTCTCTCACTTACATTTTCCCCAAACTGGGGAGCCTCTCTAGGTTTCCAGCTGATCCTAGCCAGGTCAGACTGTCCACCTTACCTCTCTCTCCTTTGGTGTTTCAGGTGTTTCCTATAAATTCTCTGCTGAATTCCAGCCTTCTCTCTTAAATTTTCTATTCAAAGTGTGATTATATACTTGCTGTTTTAGTTCTTCTTTGTGGAGGAGTTGAATGTCCGGTGCCTCTAGTCATCCATCTTGAAAGACTTCCCTAGTATTACTTAAAACTAAGTTTTGAAGCAACCAAGCTCATCTGCAAGTTACTTAACAGCCAATCAAAACCAAGTTCAACACTCTTTAAAGGCAGACAACAAACTTAAATCAGCAACATAACGTTTGCAATGGGAGGGGGAATAGAAACATAAAACTGTAAAGTTTTTACTTTTTTATGTGATATGGCACAATATTACTTGAAGATTGATTGCAATATATTAAAGATGAATATAGTAAACCCTTGAGCAACTGTTATAAAAAACCCAAATGCAATGAGCCAAACAAAAATTATTTTGCAAACTAAAATACATTCGATTTAAACCAAGGCAGGAATAGAGAAAAAAATGGATAAATAGATGAGAAAAATAGAAAAGATGAGACAAACTCCATCATGTCAGTGCTTGCATTAATTAAATATAATCTAAATGTTCCAGTTAAGAGGCAGAGATTATGGAATATTTTATATATACTGGCCCAAATATATACAGTCTATTGAAAGATTTTACAATATATGAAATCATAATATATAAATATGTTTTATTGTATATACATCATACAAATGTTAAAAGTAAAAGGATGAGAAAGATATGCCATGCAAACATGTTACATGATAACTCTGAAATGGTTATATTAATATCTTACAAAGTAGACTTAATAACAAGAAATATCTGGGATAAATAGGGATTATTTAATAATAATAAAAAAGCCAATCCATCAAGAAGGCATAAAAATTTAAAATATGTTTTCACCCAGTAACACAGCTTCAACATGGATGCTTCAAGTATTGACAGCACTGAAAAAAGGAATAAACAAATCCACAATTATAGTTAAGATTCCAGTAATTGACAGAAAATGTACACAGCAGGCTGGGCGCAGTGGCTCACGCCTGTAATCCCAGCACTTTGGTAGCCAGGCGGGCAGATCATGAGGTCAGGAGATCGAGACCATTCTGGCTAACATGGTGAAACTCCATCTCTACTAAAAATACGAAATATTAGCCGGGTATGGTGGTGGGCGCCTGTAGTCCCAGCTACTCGGGAGGCTGAGACAGGAGAATGGTGTGAACCTGGGAGGCAGAGCTTGCAGTAAGCCGAGATCATGCCACTGCACTCCAGCCTAGGCAACAGAGTGAGACTCTGTCTCCAAAAAAAAAAAAAAAAAGAAAATGTACATAGCAAATCAGCAAGGATACAAAACACTTGAAAATAGTATCAACTAACTTGAACTACCTGGTGATTGTAACATATAGTAAGCAGAATATATACATTCTTTTCAAGAACATATGAAACATTCACAAATGTATACGTAACTCTTGGCCATAAAGAGTCTCAAAAATGTAAAAGGAATGAAATCATACAGATTATCTGTGGTTAACTCTTACCACAATGAAATTCTTACCACAATGAAATTAAATTGAAAATGGCTGGCCAATAGTTACTTTATAAATACTCAAATATTTAAAAATTAAATAACCCTCTTCTAAATAACCACAGTTAAAGAAGTCACAAATTAGAAAATATTACAAATTAAATAGACATGAAAACACAACATATTAAAATTTGTGAGATGTCACTAAAGCACTGCTTACATGGAAATTTAAAATTTAAATGCTTATTTTAGTAAAAAAACAAGGTCTAAAATACATGATCAAGGCTTCTTCTAAACAAGATAGATGAAGAAAAGTAAACTAAACCCAAATTAAGTACAAGAAAGAAAATAGAAATAAGACAAATATTAACAATATGACCATCAATGAACTAAAAGGCATATGATGTTTCTAATTTCTAGCATTTCTTGTTCTTTCTTAGAGTTTCCTTCTTCTTAGTGGCATTACCCATAAGTCCTGGAAAGCTGTCTACTTTCCCAGTAGAGACCTTACATATTAGAGTATTTTTAAACCTCTAATTCAAAATCTGTGCCATATCTGGATTGCATTCTGATGCTTGCTTTGTTTCTTCAGACTGTGGATTTTTAGCTTTTTAGTCTTTAGTTGTTTCACATGCTTTGTAATTACATTTGTTAAAAGCTGGACTTGATGTATCCAGTAATAGGCCTTTAATGTAGAGCTTTATGTTAACTGTAGATGTAGATGACAGAGCATTCAAATTCCTCTAGTGTCTTCCCTGTTGACATTGTACTTCCCTGAGGACTCCTCCCCACAGAGAGCCTGTGCCTTGCAGCTTGTTCATCCATAGCCCACTATCTTGAAAACAGAGCCCTCTTGTGTGGTGGTAAAGTCTAGTGGGAAGCGGGGAAGTCTTATGATTAAATATTAATCATTTATTGTGCCTGTGTTCCTGAGCTATGACTTCACAAGTGTTTCTTAGCTATTTTCCCCCACCCTCTTAGGTGAAACAGGAAGTCTGAAGGGGCCTAGGGCAGAAGAAATGTCATTCACTCAGTGGGATAATGCCCTAATAAAGTCTTTCATGTTAAAAGTAAAAGGATGGGAAAGATATACCATGCAAATGTGTTACATGATAACTCTGAAATGATTATATTAATATCTTACAAGGCAGACTTAATAACAAGAAATATTGAGGATAAATAGGGATTATTTAATAATAATAAAAAAGCCAATCCATCAAGAAGGCATAAAAATTTAAAATATGTTTGCACCCAGTAACACAGCTTCAACATGGCTGCTTCAAGTATTGACAGAACTGAACAGAGGAATAAACAAATCCGCAATTATAGTTAAGATTCCAGTAATTGATAGAAAGGAATAGGGAGATAATTGATAGAAGAGAGTAGGGAGAGTAGGCCTTTGTTATGGAGAACATTCTAAGTGCATTTCAAAATGATAACTCTTCATTTACCCTGCCAGAGCCACAACGGTACCTTTCTCTACTCTTCTCCATAAGAACTTGGTGGGGTGCCTGGGGACAAACATACAGAAATGCAGAGACCCGCTAAGACGGAAGCCCCTAATGGATTCCCACTCTCACATTAGTCTAAATTCAGCCTCCAACAATGTATCAAAATTGTAATTTAATTGTTCCTACCCATTTATGGCTCCAATGGCTTCTGCTTCCAATACGTAGATCTCAGCAGTGAACTTCCAAATTCTCTTGTCTCCAGATTCAGTGTGGTCATGGTCATTTGCTCTTAGATCTTACCTTTCCAATGGGCCCAAGAAAGTCATTGACTTTCGGTTCATTCAGCTTATTGTTTCCTATTTTAAGGATGAAAATAATGACATCCAATCTCTTTACATATTGGAGATAAATTCAGAGTCCCATCCATTGAGTTTTTACATTTCTGTTATTATAATCTTTAGTTCTAAGACATCTCTTTGGTTCTTTTTCATATCTTCTATTTCTTCTTTGAGACTTCCTATATTTCATTTGTTCTAAGTGTGTTTGTAATTGCTCATTGAAGTATTTTTATGTTGGCAGCTATAAAATTCTGGTCAGATAATTCCAACACTATCATCTTGTTGACATCTCCTGATTGTCTTTTCTTATCAGTTTGAGCTGTCCCCGATTCTTTGCATGACAAGTGAGTTTTTCATTGAAATCTGGATATTTTGTGTATTATGTTACAGAATTTTGGATCATATTTAAATCTTCCATTTCAACAAGCTTCCTCTGACTCCACTCCATTGAGTGCCGGAAGGTGCCACATCATTACTGCCAAATTATAGTGAAAGTCCAGGTTTTTCACTTGGTCTCTATTGACATTAGGAGGCGGGAGTAGGGGACCCCCATAGGTCTTTGCTGACACTATTTTGGCTACTTCTTGGGCCCTGATGTTACTAGCTTGCCTAGCTTCTTTCTATCTTTTATGTTTGTTTTTTATATGACATACAGGCTTTTGAATGTATGCCATTTTTCCCAAAAATCAATGATGCTACACACACAAAGAAGGCATAAAATGATTATTACTCATGTAATGAAACTTTTTGAGGACAGCTGTGGAAGAGGGCTTGAGAAAACAAGGGAAGATGATGGACTTTCAGCTTTATGGCAGTTGGGAGTGGGGCTGAGGGAAGAATTCCTGCCTGTGAGCCCAGGCTTGTACAGGTTGAAATTCCCACTGGCACCAAACGAGGGAGCAGCTAAGCTTTCTCAGCAGCATCCCTATACAATGGAGCAAGAGGGGTAGGAGGCGGAGTGAGACTTAAAAACTGTCAAAAATTAAACATTAAAGTGGAGTCCAGACTCTTCATTACACAACCCAAATGTCTATCACGGTGACTATATAAAGCAATTCTGACATATGTATACAATGGAGTAGTATTCAAAAATAAAAATTAGTGGACTGCTCACATATGGAAAAACATGGGTAAATCTCAACAAGATTTTTTGACAAAAGAAGTCAGACAGAAAACAAAACATCCTATGTGATACTATTTGCATGAAATTCTAGAATGGGTAGAACTAATCTAAATTGACAAAAGAAGTGTAGCTTTGTTTACTTGGGCTTGGGGAAGAGGTTATTAACTTCAAAGGGACAAGAGGGAACTTTTTGGGATGATGGAAATATTCTATATCTTGATTGTAATGTTGATTATATGTTTGAATATTTCCCAAAACATGTGGAACCTGACACTTGACATAGCTAGAAATTTTTATATGTAAATTATACATTAGTAAAGTTGAACAGAAAAAGAGGAACCTTACAAATGAAGAAATAAAAATGAAGTATAGACATGTGAAAATGTTTAGCCTTGCAAATCATACTAGCAATTAATTTGTATTTTGATTAAATTTTAAAAACTGGTATAGATCAAAGTGATTCAGTTTAAATTCTGATAACCACTTATTAGCTAATAGATTAATTTGGGAAAGTTACTTGATGTCTCTGTGTCTTTTTTCCTACTTCAGTAAATGGGACAAATATTAGTTAATACCTCAAGAGTTATTTTGAGTACTAAATGAGTAAATATACCGTAGTGCTTAGAACTGGGCCTGGGAAAAAATAAGCCAATGTTAAATATTAGCTTTACTATGTTTTTACAAGCCTCTAGGGAAATGGATACTTTCATGCACAGTTGCTAGAAATGTACATTATTGCATTTTTTTGAGGTCACTTCATATAAAATCTCTTTAAAATATGCATTAATTTGGCCAACATTTCCATCCCTGGGAATACATACTACAGAATTAATTGCGTGCAACTGCAAATTTTCTTCAAGGATATATAATCACATCATTGTTTATAGAAAGAATAAAAGGAAGTAGCACAAATACCCACATTTCCAAATATAGAGAATTAATTTATGGTGTAGTCATATATAATTATCTTGAATTTCCCTAAAACATGTACCAACATACAACAACACTATAAATTAGTGTAGAAAAAATTTCAGTTTAATAATTAATGATAAATCAATGCAAAAACATTGTGTACGTAACAGCGAGGAAAAAGTAAAATGCTGAAATAACCTATGTAAAAAATTTTAGTACAAAAAGGGAGAGTTTATACAGAAAAAAATAGAATCATATCTAGCTGTAATTTGCTACCTTTATGGTCATCAATAATTCACGTAACTTTTTAGAGCTTCAATATTTCTCAGGGTTAAAATAGGGATAAGTATACAACAATATATATGTATAAATTTCTTAGATTTTGTGAATACATTGAGGTGTCACATATTAATAAAACATGTTAAGTGATGAAAAAATGGTGGTTATTATTATTCAAATCAATTTAATAAGACATGTGAGTAGATTAACATGCCATTTTTGGGGGATGGTAAAACTAAATATTATAAAGATGCACAGCCTAGCAAAAATTTAAGAAGCATCACAAAAATCCATTTGTAACTCTAATAAGATATTTACTGAAATGCTTGCTATATTCATTTGGCAAAACAAACAGTAAACATATCTAAGAACATTTTAAAAAAGGGACAAAAGGATGAGTCTTAAAAAGTATTTTAAAGCTACAATAATTAAAGAAATGTAGCTACGAAGAAATCATAGCCAAGTCAGTAAAATGGGAAATTACAATGAAAATTTATTTTTATCTACTCATACTGATTTTGATCTAAATATGGATATAAGAATTATATATAGTATAAAAGTAAAATAAAAAATGGTAAATAGATTTCTCAATATTTTATATCAGAAAGATGAATAAATATTTGAAAAAATTAGGTCTTCACCTCACACCATAACCACAAAATACCAAGAAAATACTTAAATGTTAGAAAGAAAAAAACAGAACATGAATATCTATCTGATCTCTAAAAACTTTTTAATTTAAATAAATGCAAGTAATCACAAAATAAAATATCAACAGATATAAGTACCTAAAAGTGTCCGTGCCTAAAACACAGAAATCTTAAGTGAAATTAAGAGGCAAAAAAATAGAAAAATATCTGCAACAAATAGGACAGTCTTGATATTCTTAATGATACCCCGTCTCAAAAAAAAAAAAAAAAAAAATCATTTTTATCCAGGTGCAGTGTCTCATGCCTGTATTCCCAGTATGTTGGTAGGCTAAGGTGGGTGGATCATTCAAGCTCAAGAGTTTGAGATCAGCCTGGCCAACATGGTGAAACCCTGTCCCTACTAAAAAATACAAAAATTGACTGGGAGGCTGAGGCAGGAGAATCTCTTGAAGGCAGGAGAATCGCTTGAACCCAGGAGGTGTAGGCTGCAGTGAGCCAAGATCGCGCCACTGCACTCCAGCCTGGGTGACAGAGCAAGACTCTGTCTCAGAAAAAAAAAAAAAAAAAAAAATCACTTAAAATTATTTTTAAAACTTTTATAACGTTTCATTTTTCTTAAATTTTAACTAAAGGATTTTGTGATTTTATAAGAAAAAATAATTTTACAAACAATAAATGGCAAGATTTATTCATGAAAACTGGGTGATTTTGTGGAGGTGACAAAATTTAAACTTATTCTTGACTTGAATGGTTAAACTTCTAAGTAAGGAGTCTTAGTTAAGTAGAGCCATTCATCAAAGTTTCTTACTCTGTGAATGTAAGTATTTTTAAACACATGTAAATAGAAAGAAAAGGGAATCAGGGATAGTGGATGTAAACAACGGGATAGTAGATGTAAAGCAAAAGTAAGCAAAGGCATAATAGATGTAAGCAATGAATTGTTGATAAATACAATTGCTATTGAAAATAATTTGGCCTCATTTGTAATTAAATGAAATTCAAATTTTTAAAAAATTCCAATCTTGTATTACATTAGCAAATCTATCCTGGTTCCTGTATCGTAGTGACAGGTAAGTCAATGATGTTCACTCATTCCCTTTTGTGCCAATAATGATAGTTACTAGACTCTTTCCTGAGCAAATGTAAATAAAAATGTATGTGTCAAGATATTTGGAATAGAATTAATTATCAGATACAGAGTGTAATTATCCTTAATGTCTTATATTAGAAAATAAATTGCAGCATTCATCCTTATGTTGAAATGTTGTCTAGCAATTAAATTATTTTTTAGAAAGAATTGTTAATGACAATGAAAATAGGAGTGAAAAAACCAAGATGTGAAATTATTGGCTATGTATTCTTAACTATGAATCATTAAGGCATTCACAGACAAAAGCCTAAAAAGAAATATGGGTATGATTATGAATATTATATTCTTCATGATTTTTTGTATTATTCCAAATGTATTACTCTGCATTCCAATACAAGTTATTTTTATATGAATTGTTTTATAGCAATACAAAACATGCTCTGTATAAAATTATTTTGCTATGATCATCAAATTTAGAGTTGGTATATTATAAAAATATTTTTAAAGATTTGTGTAAGTAAATTGCTTTGTTTTGGGCTTGTAAAAGAATGAATTTCATGAATGTATTAACTACATTGGTTAGTTGAAGAATTCCAACAATTCCTCATCTTACTTTTAAAAACTGTGGTTTGTACTTAGACATGCTTATCATTAAAAGCAAAATTCCTGTTTTACTATTTTCTCCTACAGTGGAGAACACAATGTGAAGGAGATAGAAATCTCTAGAATTACCTTTTCAAAATGACAGAATTTATTGTTTAAAAAAATGTTATTTTTTAAAACACTTCATTGGGTGGATACTGTTTAAATGCTGATTCATTGCCTACTATCAATTGCTGACATTACTTTTTTTGGTCATTTAAAAATTTGTTTTAATTAATAAACCAAAATATTAAACAGTTTTATCTCTGTATAGTCAGTCTGGAAGGCAGTTTTGTTTAGTTTTTATGTTGTATCATGGATTTTCAGTATGTTGGGAGAGTTCTCTAAAATGCCATTACCCAGAATGATTTTAAATAATATTCAATTTAAAATTGAATATTATTCTGATGAAAACATTCAGAATAAATGACAGAAAGGTCTTAAAACATATGCTTTTCTTATAAATTCTTATAACACCATCTTTAAATACCATTTTAAAATAAAGGCAATATAAAAAAGTAATTCTTAAAAAAATAAAATAAAGAGTTTGAACGATATCATGTTAGAGTTTCAGGTGGTGAGTCCTGTTTTCTTTGAGCCACTGCTGCTCCAGAGGCCTATAAATATTATTGGTTATACAAGTGGAGTATCCCTAATCCAAAACTCCAAAATTCGAAGTACTCAAAAATTTGAAACTTCTTGAGAACCAACATGATGCTGAAAGGAAACTGTCATTGGAGCATCACAATTTCCAGATACTTGGATTAAGGGTGTTCAACTGGTAAGTATAATACAAATATTTCAAAATTTGAAAACCGACATTGAAATCGGAAACACTTCTGGTCCCAAGCATTTCAGATAAGGAATTCTCAACCTTTATGTAAAACAGTGTTAATTATGAATTCACATACTTTTCTCATATTTATTAGGGATAGTAGATGTTTTCTACAGGCATGTCAATTCACGTACTACTTAAATCACCCTAAAGGATCCCTATCATATTCCTTAATATTTTATCTACATAGATCTCTTCTCTATTTTAGGATTAATTAGATTTTAGTTATATGTTTCACATATTTACCCAAACAAGAAATGCTCCCTGAGGAAAAATATTGCCATAATCTTCTTCCTAGAAAGCAGAGAAGTTTCCAGTCAAAGATACGAAACTAGAAATTAGAAACAAGAAATCTAGACCAATAATAACTGTATTCACATAGCATTCATCATTTGCCTGTCACTGTGTTAACTGGTTTATATACATTTATTTGTTTAATCTTAAAATCAATTCTGTGAGATAGAAAATTGAGAAAATGGATGCCCACAGAGGTTATGAAACTGGCTTAAGGTTATGTGGCCAATAAATGAAACATCTTAGCCTGGAACCCAACTCTGGCTTCAGAGCCCACACTGTTAATCACTATTCTATATGATTAACAGAGTCTGAAGTCAGCTGCATCTAGAAACTACCCAGTGCCTTGATTATCTTATCAGGGAAGTTGGACCTATCACAAACACAATTATTTTTTCATTCAGTAAGTATATTAGCGTTATATTCTGGTTGGTAAATAGGATCCCTGTATTAAAATTTCAGAACACACACAGTTCCCATGCTGAAGAGCAAGTATTCATCATGTAGAAGACATTTGAAAGTAGCCTGTTTCACTATCTATATAATAGTGGAATTAAGTGGGATGGTTACAAATACATATGTGGCAGTCACATTAGGGACCGGTAGAAGTCATGTGGTTGGTAGAAAGCCAACGTGCTTGGTAGAATGAGGTGGTAGAAAAATGATGGCCTGTGGGATACAAATCACAGCTCTTCTTCACTTACATTGCAAGCTTGTGCAAGGTCCTCCCAATAACCTTTAGTTTTCCCATGTGCAACATGCTCTCATAAGGTTTATTTGGGAGAGTTTTCATGAGGATTAGTGACACTAGTTTGAAAGTATCCAATCCAGCCTCTAACGTGCAATAAATTTTGGCTATTATTACTGTGTATACTGTGAGTAATAGGTACAACTTACAGACTAAAGAGGGCTTTCTTCTGCTCTGTATGGGACTTCTAACATCAAGAGAAGGCATGCATTATATAAGATAAGATAAGGAGATACAAATGCAAATGCTGGTCTACTTGTAAACAGTGAAGATATATATCTTAAATGCATTTTCTCAGTATGGAAGGGTGTGTTGAAATTGTGTACGTAAAAAATGACAGCATTCATTTTATCATTCATTCCATATGCAGTTATCCAGAGCCTATTCTATTCTAGGTGGTAAAGACAGACTCAATCTATTCATTGGTGAGAATGTAAATTAGTACAACCACTATGGAGAACAGTTTGGTGGTCCCTCAAAAAACTAAAAATAGAGCTACCATATGATCCAGCAAACCCACTGCTGGGTACATATCTAAAAGAAAGGAAATCAGTATAGTGAAGAGATATCTTCACTCCTATGTTTGTTGCAGCACTGTTCACAATAGCCAAGACTTGGAAGCAACCTAAATGTCCATCAGTAGATGAATGGATACAGAAAATGTGGTACTTATATACAATGGAGTACTATTCAACCATAAAAAAGAAAAAGATCCTGTAATTTGCAATAACATGGATGGAACTGGAGGTCATTATGTTTAGTGAAATAAGCCAGGCACAGAAAGACAAACATCATATGCTCTCACTTATTTGTGGAATCTAAGATTCAAACAGTTGAACTCATGGAGATAGGGAATAGAAGGATGGTTACCAGCAGTTGGAAAGGGTAGTGGAGGAGTCAGAGGGAGGTGGGGATGGTTAACGGGTACACAAAACAATAGAAAGAATGAATAATACCTGTTATTTGATAGCATAACAGGAGGACTATAGTCAATAATAATTTATTTATATATTTTAAAATAACTAAAAGGGTATAACTGAGTGGTTTGTAACACAAAGTATAAATGTTTGAGGGGATGAATACCCCATTATCCATGACGTGATTATTACTCATTGCATACCTGTAGCAAAATAGCTCATGTACCCCGTAAATATATACCCCTATTGTGTACCTACAAAAATTAAAAAAAAAAAAAGTATGATCCATGAATGGACTGCCCAACTAAATTACTGATCTTTGATTAGAAGGAACTTGCTCTAGATGTAAACCAAATATGTTGCTAAGGACACAGTTGAATTCAGTAACAACTTTCTTGATGAAGGAAGCTGTTTGTTGATTTACACTCTGGTGCAAGCTTCTAGTAGTGGATCAGCACTTAGATTGGGATACCAATTAGCCAGTTTCTACTACACCAAATGTATAATTCAGATAGATCTATATTGTTAAGCAGGTGTATTGTGCACTGGTTATCAACTTGTCTCAGTTCAGTGAGAATGAACACTCTCACACACAAGTTACATGAAGCAGATTTATTACTTATAGATAGGCAGCAAGGGATGACAAACTCCCAGGATTCATTGTGCTGCAGTTGCCCAAGGCTCAGGAAAGCTGCCTGGGATACATGGAATCTCTACTGCATGTGCTGCACTTGCCCTACAGCTAAGGGACCTCAAAAAGCAGCCTGCCCTTAGTTTTATATCTCAGGGGGTCACATGATTTCCTGGGCTAAAGCATTTGAGGGACAAGTATTCATCATGTAGAAGACATTTGAAAGTAGCCTGTTTCACTATTTAATAGTGGAATTAAGTGGGATGGTTACAAATAACATATGTGGCAGTCACATTAGGGATCAGTGGAAGTCATGTGCTTGGTAGAAAGCCATGTTTCTGCTGGGCAGGGCAGGGGAGACTGCAACAGAGCCTAGGCTATTCCAGCCAGTCCCTCCCTGTCACAGAGTGTTGCATTCCCAGCACGTTCTACAGAACTTTAAAAGAAAAGTGCAGGGGATGGGGAATTGAATCAATCCAAGGCCACCCAGAAAACTGTCCTGCATATGTGTGTGAGTGATGATTGTTTGGATTTTAAATATCTTTAAGGAGTTATCAATATTAAAATGTGAGTTACTTAGGCCGGGTGCAGTGGCTCACACGTGTAATTCCAGCACTTTGGGAGGCCAAGGCGGGCAGATTGCTTGAAGTAAGGAGTTTGAGACCAGTCTGGCCAACATGACGAAGCCCTGTTTCTACTAAAAACACAAAAATTAGCCGGGTATGGAGGCATGTTCCCGTAGTCCCAGCTACTCAGGAGGCTGAGACACGAGAATTACTTGGATTGGGAGGCAGAAGTTGCAGTGAGCTGAGATCAAGCCACTGCACTGTAGCCTGGGCAACAGAGCAAGACTCTGTCTCAAAAAAACAAAAAACAAAAACAAAAAAAGTAAGTTACTTAAAAAAAATTGCAAGAAATGAGGTTCTATAATGTTCTTTGAAAATACTTGTATGAATGTATTAATATGTCGGGAATGAATAAATGATAATATAGGTTAACTGTAATCATCTACATGGTAAGTTTTGAGAATCAAATTTTACTGTCTTTTTAAGATGTAAAAATTATATTGTACATACTCATGTAACCCAAATGAGTTTACTCAGTTAACTCATTATATCTAAAGAAATGAGATTTTTGACAGTAAAAGGGGCTACAGAATCATAACAGACTTGAAACGAGGAGTTCCGCATTCTAGACTTGGCTGTATAGCTAACCAACTATGTGTCATTGGATAAGGAGTGAGCATTATTAGGAAAGTGACTAGATTAAGGGTGTCAAATTAGTCTTCTTGCCTCAGTCCAACACAACTATTGGGAGAAGGATTCTGAAGCAGAATTTAGGCCCTTTGGTCAAGAATACCATCAACAAAAACAAATTTCTACTAAGGGTGAAAGATAAGAAAATAGCCACATAAGAAGTAAACATTTGCTCTATTTCAACTGTCTTATTTACCAGGTTCTTTATGTCTCTGAAATAAGTGTTCCTTTAGAAGTTGTAGACATAACTATCATAAAGTATACGAAAGGAAGGGTGTGCAATAGGGTATGGATAATTAAACAGCAAAAACAAGAAAAGTGAGATGTTTAGAAAGTGACTTCATTTGTTTGAAGAGAACTTTCAAAACATAATTATGTCCATGTTTATTGTTAGCACAAAGCACATTACAAATGTAAATGTCTTTTGGATTACTCACCATTTTGTATTATCCACACCCTGTTTCTTTTTTTAATGTGGGGAATCAAGAGTTTTCTGGATGGCACATTGTATCATTATTGTGACCTATTCACAAAGAAATAGACTCACATGGTAATACTGAGATATAGTACTGTACACATCATTAACAAGGGTGATGCAATACATTTAAAGAGGGAAATGTGACCCCTACTATACAGGATAAAGCAAATGTAGTTGCAGATGGAATTAATGAAATAGGATTTAAGCTGTGTTTGCAGATGTTTGGCATTCCTCTTTAAAACATCTCATATGGAAAAACCAGTCTATTTTGATTAATCTAGCTTTGACATATGCAGTGAATTCTAATCTAGATTACAAAGCATTTACATTGGTCAAAGATATTCTGAACATTTAGAATGAAATGTATCTCTTGATCTATCTGGAATAATTTAAGGTATCATTTTTCTTTGTATTTATAAATGCTGCTGATTCAAAAGTCAGAAAGGTAGGATTCTAGTGCTAGCTCTGCCATTATGTGGGAAAATCATTTTCCTACTCAAGATTTTGGTTTCTTCTTCTGTAAAATAAGCTGGTTCAAACAGATGCTCTCTGATACTCAACGTATCTTGTGTTTTAATCACAGAACACTAAGGGTTCCCTGGCTTGTTATTTACAGGTAGGAATCTTGAGAACCACATGAAGGCAGAAAGCTAGACCTGTGTGTCAATAATCTTCTACAAAACACCTAGCCATTGTTCCAGAAATCCCAGAGTCATCCTGTGTATTCTTTCCTCAAATGAAATTCATTTTCTTCTTAACATCTGTTGAGTTCACTCCATACCATGCTTCAACTCTATTGCTGGGGTTTAATGAAATCTGGCATGAAACAAAAGAAGATCACTTATTTCCTTTCCTTCAGGGCTCCCCTGCACTTTTCCACCCTCCACAATCAGTTCTTTCTTATTCATTTTTATCTCAGTTCTTCGTAATATGTGTCTGCCTTCCTTTTCTCCCTGAAACAATGCAAAACTAAAAGATTCATCCTTACCCATTCCTGCTCCCCGAACATTGGGATTTTAAAGTAACTATGACAGAATTTTAAGGACTCAAAAGGCAGCTATTTCATGAATGACATAGTTCATTGATTTTCAGCCTTTCTTCTTTTCTAAAATGCCCCAGTGGGGATCCAACTCCCTTCATGGCCTCACGTGGATAGCTAGACTCTCTCTTGAAAACTAGGGGTTCTCAAACTGTGTGGTTTCAGTACCCCTTACACTCTTAGAAATGACTGAGCACACCAAAGATATTTTGCTTATCTGGATTGTATGTATTGATATTTACTTTATTATAAATAAAAACTTGAAAAATATTTTTCTAAAAGAATATATTTTCTGACTAAGAAATATGAGAAAAGTGACATTGTGTTACGGTTTTGCAAATCTCTTGATTTCTGATTCTGCTTCAGCATTTAATCTTTTGCAACAGCTGTTTTGATAGTCATATGTAGCAAAATTTCAGCCTCACTAAAAAACGTTGTGGGACAAAGGAGTATTTTGCTAGCGTTTTTTAGGTAATCGTAAATATTCTTCTTTGATATTACACCAAAACTCAGCAATAGTAGTTACTTAAAGATGAGTTTTGATGTGGAATTTGAAACCATATCAGTGCATTTTTTCCTGCTCTGTTACATGAAAATCTATTCATCTATATCATATGTTGAATAGAACTTTTCACCATGTATAACTTTGTAACATTGTACATTTATATTTGAAAATTATTGGTTTATTCAGTTACGTAGAACTTCCAAATCTTGACACATTTTATATAGTATCATAATTCCAAAATCATTAATATCACCAATATCTTCCAAAAAGTCTTAAGTATTAGGAAGCTTTTGAGCTCAGGGCAGTCGATGTAAGTTTTCCAAAAATTGAAATTTTTGTTAAAAGATTAAATTTTATCATTAGCAATCAACATTTTCAGTTATTGCTTTGGAGTAACAAGCTTATTTTGGTCATTTTCAAGAAAATGTCTGCCAAATACCCATGTCTGAATAATCATAGTTTGGCAGTCATTCTTTCATGTAAAAAATAACACTCGCTCACCTTCCCTGTCTCTTCTTGAACCCCACATACTCGTCA
Source organism: Theropithecus gelada (assembly GCF_003255815.1). NCBI lineage: Eukaryota > Metazoa > Chordata > Mammalia > Primates > Cercopithecidae > Theropithecus > Theropithecus gelada. The sequence continues at coordinate 93,711,603 of NC_037670.1, forward strand.
GCAAGAAAGAGTGTTTTCTACACTTGTTATCTTAAACAAAGATTGGCACAACACACGGGCTCAATATGTTTTTGAATAAACACTAATTTCTTCAGCGTGAGCCAGTCAGTTATCCTTTTGCTAGGTGCTAAAGTATCGATTTCATCAAGTCAATTACCCTTCTATGTTAATATACCTAAATGGATAAAGGAGTTTCTGAAGTATACATATTCATATAGACACATTTACATATATTGCAAGCACCTATATCCATTTAGGTATATTAAACTTTGGCTCTTTCAGGCATACATATATTGTGCTTTTATACAACATTTATTTAAAAGGGGAAAATTGCTTAAAAAAATTTTTTTTAACAAGAATCTCTGTTTGCTAAAGTTCTAAAGATACCTCAATCATGACCCTGATATAAATATTTATGTTCAGCATTACAGAAAAGTGTGCCTCCTATAATTTAAGTCACGCAATTCCTATAAACTCTTAGGGTCTGTGTCATTTTTTTAAATCAGGAAAAAAATAGTAAAAAGAAATGATCACTTGAATAATGAGAAGCATCCTGAAGTAGTCTATTGCTTCCAAGTTGAGATAATTGATAAATAAAATAATTTGAGCCAATTTGTATTAGTTCTTCTTTTTAAATTTACGGAAAACTATTTTGACTTAGTTTCAAAAATATGCAAATATTATACTATTATTTTTTCTTGGCATTATTCTAGATACACCTATACAGGTAGAGCAAAACACAGAGCAAGCACTCAGCTGGAGAATTTGATCAATGCAGACAAGCAAATCATTTATTTTGTTTTGTTTTGTTTTTTCCTAAACAGAAGATTTGGATGCCCAATTTGGAAAATTGTCTCCACTCTCTTTACTTCATTCTGGTGTATGTACAAAGCACACACGTCTAATAGCAGTTATTGCTTTGGGATAAAAGAGTATAGAGTGATGGTGGTGGTAGTGGTGGTGGAGAGGATGTGTATATGTGTTTGTGAAGTTTGTCTCAAAGCCAACATAAAGCAGCATTTGCCTGGAAGGTTTGTAGATACATCCTAGAGTATCATTACATGCATCCAGAAAGGGGGACTGGGATAAAGATTGCCAGCCTCAGTAAAACTTAAAAAACATTTTCTAGGTTAAGAATGTGCCTTTTAGGTCTTAGGTAAATGATACTTTTGACTCTATCTGTCTTATCTTTCTTAGAAAATGATTTAGTGGTGGCAGCTCTTAACCTACTTGTCATGTTTCTCTGATTTTACTTTTACCTACTGGAACTGAGTTGAATATGGGAAAATACAAACTGTTTATGCAAATAAATGAATCATCAGCTGGACTCGGTACTGATAAGTGAGTTTGGAAGAAGCATTCAAACTTATTTCCATTTATTCATCACAGGTATTTTTTTAAAAAAGGGTCAATGCTAACATCGTATTAACCCTTGTTATGAAACAAGGAACCCATAGCTACAAAGAGGCAGAAAATAGATTAAGGCTTGGAGCTTACTTGGATATTTTATCATATTTATTTTATTTTTAAAATTGTAAATTGACAAATTATAGCTATATGTATTTATGGGTTACAAAATGATGTCAAGATTTATGAATACAATATAGAATAATATCAAGCTAATTAACATATCCATCATCTCACATGGACTTTTATTTGTTATATAACCTCAGTCCAGTTGCTTGAATCTTTTGAGCTGCAGGTTCTCCATTTGTAAAATAGGAGCAGTAATATCTTGTGAAGATCAAAGGAGATATCATATGTTTACATAAGTAAAATGACCCATGACATAGCATAAACACTTGATAAATGCTCATTATTTTCCCTTAAATTTTCCAAGATAATAATCCTAGTAAAAATAGTCCTAATTAAATTGATTGACCATTTTTAATTGGAATTTCAGGATAGCAATGGGGCTAAAATACTAGGAAGTATTTCCAATATCTAGGAATTTAGACATTAGAAAAGTAACAGTATAATTTCTGAGTCTATAAGAGATTTACCTCTTTAATAGGAAAGCAACACCATTCAGCACTTTGGTTACTTTCTGATGTAGTAGAATTAGTCTCCTAATTAAGTCGCAGTTACTGTTATTATACATCATTATGTTTAAATGGAGTATCTGGAAGATGTCTCAATTAGACAGTCCTCCCAATTAAGTGTGTCCTGTAGGTTAATATAAATCACTTCCTTTCCCTTGGATAGTGCTGTTTGGAAAAAATACCAAAGGCCTACTCATTAAAAGGTCAAAATTATGCTTCTCAGTTAACACTCCATTAAGTCAAACTGGGAAACTTTGCCATGACTGCTGTGTTTTTTGTCAGTCTGGCTGCAAATCAATCAAGACATTACATTCTGAATTACAGTATGATGTACACTTTGAGGCAGAATAATGCACAGTGAGATCAATAAAGCTCTTCAAAGGAACCAAACTCTGGCACTTGTCAGAATAATTCACAATTTTATTATTATGCAGGTGTGATACAATTCATAAAATAATTTGTAATTAAGAAAACTCAGACAAGATGGAGAACAAGAACAAATGTTGAGATGACTTCCAGAGGCAAGAAAAAACACTTCACAGAAGAGTGATAAGTTTAAAAGAGTAACATTATCTGCTGTACGAAGCATTTTGCACTATGACAATAAACATCAAGACACTGGAAAATATTTTCTTGTCCACGAAGTACAAGATTGTGAATATTTCTTAACTGCTACTACTGTGACAAATGTCTGCAGATAGTTAAGTTACTGGAAACCTGGAACTGGGTGTAGAATGTATACAATACTAATGTCTAGGCTAAAAATTTTGGGTAAGGCCAGTGTTTCACCTGACTTGGACTACCTGGAGCATGTTGCCTTATTCTACTTATAGTCTGGGAAGGAGTCACAGAAGGCAAATGCATCTTGCTCTTTCTGACTTAAGCTACACACAGCCTCCCATTTCTTTGGCTAAAAGAATTGAAAATTTTCAAAGACAAAGATTGATGAGAAAGATTTTAGAAGGTGAATCTTTGTATTTCCTTTTTTTCCTGGAAATGACTGAGTTTTTTCAGGGCAAACACACAAGAAAATATAAAGGAAGAACTTTTCCCAAGAACATTATTAATGTAATCTTGTCAAATATTCTAGAAAATCACAGGATATTTTTATATTTTAAATATCAGTACATAGCCAGGAATGAAAAATATTACCAACAAATTTTTTTAGATACCATTCATTTATTATGGACTCATAACATTATGTTTTACTTTTTTTTTTTTTTTTTTCGAGACAGGGTCTCACTTTGTCACCCAGGCTGGAGTGCAGTGGCACGATCTCGGCCCACTGCAACCTCTGCCTCCTGTGTTCAAGCAATCCTTCTGCCTCAGCCCTGCAAGTAACTGGGCCCACAGGTGTGTGCCACCGCGTCCTGCTCATTTTTGTACTTTTTGTAGAGACAGGGTTTCACCACATTGGCCAAGCTAGTCTCAAACTCGTGGGCTCAAAGTAATCTGCCCACTTTAGCCTCCCAAAGTGCTAGGATTACAGGCATGAGCCACCGTGCTGGGCCTAAAAGGAATGCACTAACATTACATGTGGCAACAGTATTTTTAATCTCCTCCTTATTTACCTCTCTGGAGCTCAGTCTTATTCCTTGACTTCATTTGTATGCATCCTTAATATGCTTGTGATAATACTTTATATAATCTATAATTTTCTTTTCTCCAAAAGTGGATGTCATTTTTCAGAGTTAAGAAATGTGAGAAAATCTTTGTTTCTTCATTGGGCAAACCTAACCTTTTCTAATTCACTAGATGATGATGATCTTTTACTGGCATGTGGTTTTTTTTGGTGAGTTCAGGATACACATATACACATAGTTGATTAGGAGACCCTAAATAAATAATAATATTTCAAGACTTGTCAATCAAACTGAACCAGTTTATTGGTGAATTGGAGATTCCAACAACTAAATAAGGCTGAAAGTTGGCGCTCAGTGTGAAGCATTATAGTGGGTGGCTACATTAGGAGCTTCAGATATGTAAAAATTGATATAAAACCTAAGTCCTCATCATCAAACTTAGAATGGCATTCTAAAAATTGTGCCCAATGGCACTATCCATAGAGCCTAATATGATGGCAGGAATCAAATTGGAGCGCTGTCATGGACAAGATGTGCCACTTTAGACCTCACTTCATAGAAGGACATGTTCCCCTGTCTATCAGCAGGCAGCCTCCATCTGTCAGCTCCTTCAGGGTTTGCCTCAGCTACAGTGTACTGTCTGGCCAAGGATCACTATTTCCCAGGGCAGCCCACCTCCAGTGACTAGTCAAGATGGGATTAGAAAAGCTTGGCCATTTCAGCTGCATGCTGCATAACTCTAGCATAATTCTAATTCCAGATCTTGCTGTAAGGATGACAGAGGTTTTATAGGGCTTGAATCCAGACTTCCCCTTTGACCCTTTCTACTTCTTCCCTTTCCCTTCCATAGCTGTTAATCTCTAAAAACTTCACCACAGCCTCTGCTTTCAGAAAAGCTAATTGGCAGCAAGCACAATATAAATTTGTTGAATTTCTGGGCTTTCATATCTCTGTTTGCTCCTTTTTTTTGATTGTATTGTGTATAATGGCTTTCATTAGATACTACCTTAAGTGCCTGACAATATTTGTCCTCTTTAATTCAAGCTTGTTCAACCCATGACCCATGGGCTGCATATAGCTCAGAATGGCTTTGAATGTGGCCCAACATATTTCTTAAAAATTATGAGATTTTAGCATTTTTTTTAGTTCATGAGCTGTTGTTAGTGTTAGTATATTTTTTGTGTGGCCCAAGACAATTCTTCTTCCAATGTGGCCCAGCAAAGTCAAAATATTGGATACCTCTACTTTAAATCATGTAACAAATCCTGTGTTCTATGGCTAGATAGTTTTTGGTTCTACAATGCTATTCTGACTATTACTGTGTAGTTGTCTAAGTCTTTTCTCAGGCCTGGAAGTACTTGTTTTATGAATCTGAGTGCTCCAATGTTAGGTGCATATATATTTAGGATAGTTAAGCTTTCTTGTTGAATTAAACCCTTTATCATTAAGTAATGCCCTTCCTTGTCCCTTTTTTTTTTTTTTTTTTTTTTTTTTACTGTTGTTGGTTCAAAGTCTGTTTTATCTGATATAATAGTAACCTCTGCTCTTTTTTGTTTTCTGTCAGTGTGATAGATTTTTCTACAACACTTTACTTTGAGCCTGTGGGTGTCATTACACGTGAGATGAGTCTCTTGAAGACAGCAGATGGATGAGTCTTGTTTTTTTATTCAACTTGCAATTTTGTGCCTTTTAACTGGGGCATTTAGATAATTTGCATTCAAGGTTAATATTGATATGTAAGGTTTTGATCCTATCTTGAAGTTGTTAGCTGGTTGCTTTGTAGTTTCTATTTTGTGGTTGCTTTATAAGGTCTGTGTGCTATATATCTCAGTGTGTTTTTGTGGTAGTATGTATCATTCTTTTGTTTCCAAGCTTAGAACTACCTTAAGGATCTCTGCTAAGGGTGGTCTAGTAGTAACCAATTCCCTTAGTGCTTGCCTTTCTGGGAAAAAAATTAATTATTTCTCCACTGTTTATCAGCTTAGTTGGTGGGATATGAAGATCTTGATTGGATTTTTTTTTTCTTTAAAATGCTGAAAATAGGTCCCCAATCTCTCCTTACTTGTAAGATTTCTACTTGGAAGTCCACTGTTAACTTGATGGGGTTCCCTTTGTAAGTGATATGACCTTTTTCTTTAAATGCCTTTGATTTTTTCTTTTGTGTTGCCCATGGAGAGTCTGGTAATGATATGCCTTGGTGATGTTTATTTTGTATAGGGTCTTGCAGGTGTTCCCTGGATTTCTTGTATCTGTATGTATCTCTCTCAAGCAAGATTAGGGAAATTTTCTTGAATTATTCTGACAAATGTGTTTTCCAGGTCATTTGCTTTTTTTGCTTCTCTCCTAGGAATGTCAATAAATTATAGGTTTGGTAGTTTACCTAAGTCCATATTTGTTGAAAACTTTATTCCTTCTTTAAAATTCTTTTTTCTTACTTTTATCTGACAGGGTTAATTTGAAAGACTTGTTCTTCAAGTTCTGCAATTACTTCTCTGCTTTGTCCAGTCTATTGCTATAGCATTCCATTCTATTTTGAAATTCCTTAAGTGAGTTTTTCAATTCCAGAAGCTCGGATTGATTTCTTTTTAAGATGTTTATCTCTTTCTTCATTTCCTGGATTGCTTTAGATCATTTGTTGTTGTCATTGATGATGATTTTCAATCTTGTCTAGGATCTCATTCAGCTTCTTTGCAATCCATGCTTTGAATTCTTTAGCTTTCATTTATCAGTTTCCATTTTGGTTAGGAACCATTGTTGGAGAGCTGCTGTGATCCTCTGGTAGTATCAGTACACTTAGATTTCTCATGATGCCAGAATTTTTATGATGGTTTCTTCTCATCTGAAGAAGATGGAACTTTTAATTTTTGTAATTATTTTCATGTGGGTAGGATTTCTCTTCTTTCTTTTTTCTCTATATTATTGTATTTTTTTTCTCCTTCCCTTCCTCCCGTTACCCCAGGGGTTGTGACTGTAGAGGATGTTGGATAGGGTCTTTGGGCTTTGCTTCTATAGACCTATGCCCTTCTCTCCACAGGTTATATGCCGGGATGTGCAGTTCAAGGGAACCGCCAGTAGATGGCGCTAATGGGTAAAAGCCGGCTCCAGCCAATGTGGTTGGGTATATGCTTATTTATTTATTTATTTATTTATTTTTACTTTTTTGTTATACTTTAAGTTCTAGGGTACATGTGCACAACGTGCAGGTTTGTTACATAAGTATACATGTGCTGTGTTGGTTTGCTGTACCCATTAACTTGTCATTTACATTAGGTATTTCTCCTAATGCTATACTTCCCCCACCCCCACACCCCACGACAGGCCCTGGTGTGTGATATTCCCCGACCTGTGTCCAAATGTTCTAATTATTCAATTTCCACCTATGAGTGAGAACATGCGGTGTTTGGTTTGCTGTCCTTGCGATAGTTTGCTCGCAATGATAGTTTCCAGCTTCATCCATGTCCCTACAAAGGGCACAAACTCAATTTTTATGGCTGCATAGTATTCCGTGGTTTATATGTGCCACATTTCTTAATCCTGTCTATCATTGATGGACATTTGGGTTGGTTCCAAGTTTTTGCTATTGTGAATAGTGCCACAATAAACATATGCGTGCATGTGTCTTTATAGTAGCATGATTTATAATCCTTATATTTACTGGTATATACCCAGTAATGGGATTGCTGGGTCAAATGGTATTTCTAGTTCTAGATCCTTGAGGAATCGCCACACTGTCTTCCACAATGGTTGAACTAGTTTACCTTCCCACCAACAGTGTAAAAGTGTTCCTAATTCTCTACATCCTCTCCAGCACCTGTTGTTTCCTGACTTTTTAATGATTGCCATTCTAACTGGTGAGAGATGGATTTCATTGTGGTTTTGATTTGCATTTCTCTGATGACCAGTGATGACGAGCATTTATTCCTGTGTCTGTTGGCTGCATAAATGTCTTCTTTTGAAAAGTGTTCATATCCTTTGCCTACTTTTTGATGGGGTTGTTTGTTTTTTTCTTGTAAATTTGTTTAAGTTCTTTGTAGATTCTTCATATTAGCCCTTTGTCAGATGGGTAGATGGCAAAAATTTTCTCCCATTCTGTAGGCTGCCTGTTCACTCTGCTGGTGGTTTCTTTTGCTGTGCAGAAGCTCTTTAGTTTAATTAGATCCAATTTGTCTATGTTGGCTTTTGTTGCCATTGCTTTTGGTGTTTTAGTCATGAAGTCCTTGCCCATGCCCATGGCCTGAATGGTATTGTCTAGGTTTTCTTCTGGGGATTTTATGGTGATCGGTCTAACATTTATGTCTTTCATCAATCTTGACTTAATTTTTGTATCAGGTAAAGGAAGGGATCCAGTTTCAGCTTTCTACATATGGCTAGCCAGTTTTCCCAGCATCATTTATTAAATAGGGAATCCTTTCCCCATTTCTTGTTTTTGTCAGATTTGTCAAAGATCAGATGGTTGTAGATGTGTGGTGTTATTTCTGAGGCCTCTGTTCTGTTCCATTGGTCTATATATCTGCTTTGGTTCCAGTATCATGCTGTTTTGGTTACTGTAGCCTTGTAGTATAGTTTGAAGTCAGGTAGCGGATGCCTCCAGCTTTGTTCTTTTTGCTTAGGATTGTCTTCGCTCTGCAGGCTCTGTTTTGGTTCCATGTGAACTTTAAAGTAGTTTTTTCCAAATCTGTGAAGAAAGTCATTGGTAGCTTGATGGAGATGGCATTGAATGTATAAATTACCTTGGACAGTATGGGCATTTTCATGAGACTAATTCTTCCTATCCATGAGCCTGGAATTTTCTTCCATTTGTTTGTGTCCTTTTTTATTTTGTTGAGCAGTGGTTTGTAGTTCTCCTTGAAGATGTCCTTCACATCCCCTGTAAGTTGGATTGCTAGGTATTTTATTCTCCTTGTAGTAATTGTGAATGGGAGTTCACTCATGATTTGGCTCTCTGTTTGTCTGTTATTGGTGTATAAGAATGCTTGTGATTTTTGCACATTGATTTTGTATCCTGAAACTTTGCTGAAGTTGCTTATCAGCTTAAGGAGGTTTTGGGTTGAGACGATGGGGTTTTCTAAATATACAATCATGTCATCTGCAAACAGGGACAATTTGACTTCCTCTTTTCCTAATTGAATACCCTTTATTTCTTTCTCCTGCCTGATTGCCCTTGCCAGAAGTTCCAACATTAGTTGAATAGGAGTGGTGAGAGGGGGCATCCCTGTCTTGTGCCTGTTTTCAAAGGGAATGTTTCCACTTTTTGCCCATTCATTATGATATTGGCTGTGGGTTTGTCATAAATACCTCTTATTATTTTGAGATACATTCCATCAATACCTAGTTTATTGAGAGTTTTCAGCATGAAGGAGCTGTTGAATTTTCTCAAAGGCCTTTTCTGCATCTATTGAGATAATCATGTGGGTTTTGTCATGGTTCTGTTTATGTGATGGGTTACATTTATTGATTTGCATGTGTTGAACCAGCTTTGCATCCCAGGGATGAAGCCAACTTGATCTGGTGGATAAGTTTTTGATGTGCTGCTGGATTTGGTTTGCCAGTATTTTATTGAGGATTTTGACATCAATGTTTATCAGGGATATTGGTCTAAAATTCTTTTTCTGTTGTGTCTCTGCCAGGTTTTGGTATCAGGATGATGCTGGCCTCATAAAATGAGTTAGGGAGGATTGTCCCTTTTTCTATTGATTGGAATACTTTCAGAAGGAATGGTACCAGCTCCTCTTTGTACCTCTAGTAGAAATCTGCTGTGAATCCGTCTGGTCCTGGACTTTTTTGGTTGGTAGGTTATTTATTGTTGCCTCAATTTCAGAGCCTGTTATTGGTCTATTCAGGGATTCAGCTTCTTCCTGGTTTAGTCTTGGGCAGGTGTATGTGTCCAGGAATTTATCCATTTCTTCTAGATTTTGTAGTTTATTTGCATAGAGGTGTTTATAGTATTCTCTCATGGTGGTTTGTATTTCTGTGGAATCGGTGGTGATATCCCCTTTATCATTTTTTTTATTGTGTCTACTTGATTCTTCTCTCTTTTCTTCTTTATTAGTCTTGCTAGTGGTCTATCAATTTTGTTATTCATTTCAAAAAACTAGCTCCTGGATTCATTGATTTGTTGAAGGATTTTTTTTTTGTGTCTCTATCTCCTTCAGTTCTGCTCTTATCTTAGTTACTTCTTGCCTTTTGCTAGCTTTTGAATTTGTTTGCTCTTGCTTCTCTAGTTCTTTTAATTGTGATGTTAGGGTGTTGATTTTAGATCTTTCCTGCTTTCTCTTGTGGGCATTTAGTGCTATTAATTTCCTTCTACACACTGCTTTAAATGTGTCCTATAGATCTGGTACATTGTGTCTTTGTTCTCATTGGTTTCAAAGAACATTCTTATTTCTATCTTCATTTTATTATTTACCCAGTAGTCATTCAGGAGCAGGTTGTTTAGTTTCCATGTAGTTGTGTGGGTTCAAGTGAGTTTCTTAATACTGAGTTCTACTTTTATTGCACTGTGGTCTGAGAGACAGTTTGTTGTGATTTATGTTCTTTTACATTTGCTGAAGAGTGCTTTACTTCCAATTATGTGGTCAACTTTAGAATAAGTGTGATGTGGTGTTGAGACAAATGTATATTCTGTTGATCTGGGGTGGAGAGTTCTGTAGATGTCAATTACGTCCACTTGGTGCAGAGCTGAGTTCAAATCCTGGGTATCCTTGTTAACCTTCTGTCTCGTTGATCTGTGTAATATTGACAGTGGGGTGTTAAAGTCTCCCATTATTATTGTATGGGAGTATAAGTCTCTTTGTAGGTCTCTAAGGACTTGCTTTATGAATCTGGCTGCTCCTTTATGGGGTGCATATATATTTAGGATAGTTAGCTCTTCTTGTTTAATTGATCCCTTTAGCATTATGTGATGGCCTTTTTTTTTGTCTCTTTTGATGTTTGTTGGTATAAAGTCTGTTTTATCAGTCTAAGTTACAACCCCTGCTTTTTTTTTGCTTTTCATTTGCTTTGTAGATCTTCCTCCATCCCTTTATTTTGAGCCTATGTGTGTCTCTGCACATGAGTTGGGTCTCCTGAATACAGCACACTGATGGGTCTTGACTATCCAATTTGCCAGTGTGTGTCTTTTAATTGGGACATTTAGCTTATTTACATTTAAAGTTTATATCATCATGTGTAAATTTGATCCTATCATTATGATGTTAGCTGGCTATTTTTCTGGTTAGTTGATGGCAGTTTCTCCTAGTATCGATGGTCTTTACAGTATGGCATATTTTTGCAGTGGCTGGTACTGGTTGTTACTTTCTGTATTTAGTGCTTCCTTCAGGAGCTCTTGTAAAGCAGGGCTGGTGGTGACAAAACTTCTCAGCATTTGCTTGTCTGTGAAGGATTTTATTGTTCCTTCACTTATGAAGCTTAGTTTGGCTGGATATGAAATTTTGAGTTGAAAATTCTTTTCTTTATGAATGTTGAATATTGGCCCCTACTCTCTTCTGGCTTGTAGAGTTTCTGCTGAAAGATCCGCTGGGCTTCCCTTTGTGGGTAATCTGACCTTTCTCTCTGGCTGCCCTTAACATTTTTTCCTTCATTTCAACCTTGGTGAATCTGACAATTATGTGTCTTGAGGTTGCTCTTTTCAAGGAGTATCTTTGTAGTGTTCTCTGTATTTCCTGAATTTGTATGTTGGCCTGCCTTGCTAGGTTCTGGAAGTTCTCCTGGACAATATCCTGAAGAGTGTTTTCCAGCTTGGTTCCATTCTCCCCATCACTTTCAGGTACACCAATCAAACGTAGATTTGGTCTTTTCACATAGTCCCATATTTCTAGGAGGTTTTGTTCATTTCTTTTTACTCCTTTTTCTCTAAACTTCTCTTCTCATTTCATTTCATTAATTTGAACTTCAATCACTGATACCATTTCTTCCACTTGATCAAATCGGCTATTGAAGCTTATGCATGCATCATGTAGTTCTCGTGCCATGATTTTCAGCTCCATCATGTCATTTAAGGTCTTCTCTACACTGTTTATTTTAGTTAGCCATTAGTCTAATCTTTCTTCAAGGTTTTTAGCTTCCTTGTGATGGGCTCAAACATCCTCCTTTAGCTCAGAGAAGTTTGTTATTACCGACTTTTCCAAGCCACTTTTCTTAACCCATCAAAGTCATTGTCTATCCTGCTTTGTTCCATTGCTGGCGAGGAGCTGCGATCCTTTGGAGAAGAAGAGACACTCTACTTTTTAGAATTTTCAGCTTTTATGCTCTTCTCCCCATCTTTGTGGTGTTATCTACCTTTGGTCTTTGATGTTGGTGACCTACAGATGGGGTTTTGGTGTGGATGACCTTTTGGTTGATGTTGATGCTATTCCTTTCTGTTTGTTAGTTTTCCTTCTAATAGTCAGGTCCCTCAGGCTGCAGGTCTATTGGAGTTTGCTGGAGGTCCACTGCAGATACTGTTTTCCTGGGTATCACGAGTGGAGGCTGCAGAACAGCAAATATTGCAGAACAGCAAATATTGCTGCCTGATCCTTCCACTGGAAGCGTCATCTCAGATGGGCACCTGGCTGTATGACATGTCAGTGGGCCCCTACTTGGAGGTGTCTCCCAGTTAGACTACATGGGAGTAAGGGACCCACCTGAAGAGGCAGTCTGTCTGTTCTCAGAGCTCAAGCACTGTGCTGGGAGACCACTGCTCTCTTCAGAGCTGTCAGACAGGGACGTTTCAGTCTGCAGAAGTTTCTGTTGCCTTTTGTTCTGCTATGCCCTACCCCCAAAGGTGGAGTCTACAGAGGCAGGCGGGCCTCGTTGAGCTGTGGTGGGCTCCACCCAATTCGAGCTTCCTGGCCACTTTGCTTACTTACTCAAGCCTCAGCAATGGCAGATGCCCCCCACCAGCCAGGCTTGCCACCTTGCAGTTCGATCTCAGACTGCTGCGCCAGCAGTGAGCAAGGCTCCATGGGCGTGAGACCCACCAAGCCAGGCACGAGATATAATCTCCTGGTGTGCCATTTGCTAAGACCTTTGAAAAGCGCAGTATTCAGGTAGAAGTGTCCCGATTTTCCAGGTACCATCTGTCATGGCTTCCCTTGGCTAGGAAAGGGAAATCCCCCAACTCCTTTTGCTTCCTGGGTGAGGTGATGCCCCGCCCTGCTTTGGCTCCCCCTCTGTGGGTTGCACCCATTGTCCGACCAGTCCCAATGAGATAAACCATGTACCTCAATTGGAAAGGCAGAAATCACCCATCTTCTGCGTAGATTGCGCTGGGAGCTGCAGACCAGAGCTGTTCCTATTTGGCCATCTTTGAATGGACCCCCCCGATTGATTTTTTTTACTCGGAGAAGCTCTCCCGTTGCCTCTGTCAATGGGTTAATCTGTGGCGTGCACAGCGGTTTGAACTCCCTGCTTAGCCTCAGAGGGGCAGAGGAAAAGATGGGCAGAGCTAGACCAGGTAGGCTCCCTGATGGTAAGTATAAGCTCCAGTGCTGAGGGTGAATCCAGTGGGCATTCACCAAGCACCCAGAGGTGTGCCTAGACATGGAGCTGGCAAACATTCTCTGCCTGGGTGGGTGGGACAGTGGAGGCAGCCTAAACTCATAATCCAGAAGAGTGAAGACCCAGTTGCTTGCAGTTCTGTCTGGACATGAAGTTAAGAGGCCCTCCCAGTACCAGGGTCTCTGCGTAGGAAGGGCTGATCCAGGTAAGGGTGTGCTCTGAATGTCTGGAGATCTGCCTGGTCTTGGAGTGGAGAGGGCCTCACTTCACCACAGTCTCTGCACAGGAAGGGTAGGATAGCTCAGGCTGCTCATCCTGGCAAGTGGGTGCTCTGATTGCCTGGAAATCTGCCTGAGATAGTTTATTTTCAGTGCAAAATCGAGCTAGAAGAGCAAATAAAATGTTAAGTATTTGGAGAGATCTAAGCAAACATTGATTTTGCAAATAATAATATGGGGTGAAATTATGAGTAAAATACATAATAATGACATGGAAGTTGAAGGTCATAACTGAAGTTAGAGTGTTCTAAAGACCTAAGATTGCTTTGGAGTCAGGTAATAAATACTAATCAAATTTGTGTACAACAAATTAGGTATACATACTAAAATTCTAAGGCAGTCATTAAAAGAATAAAAATAGAATGTATGACTTAAAAGCAGGATAGAAAAGAAGTACAATTAAAAGATCAATTTTAAAAACAAAATGAAATGAAGAAAACAGAACATGCAGAATAGCTATAAAGTACAGAATATATATTAAAATAAATCCAAATTTAAGACATAGATATTTATGTCACAAGGAAAATCTAAATTTACATTTTTCTATAGCATAGCCTCTAATATAGTATATATATCAAGAATTAGACAAATCCACTATCATATCAGGAGGTTATAATTCACCTTTCTCCTTAATTGATAGATCAAGTAGACAGAATTTTTTGTTTTGTTTTATTTTCAGAGATGGAGTCTCACTCTGTAGCCCAGCCTGGAGTGCAGTAGTATGAGCTCGCCTCACTGCAACCTCTGCCTTCTGGGTTTAAGCAATTCTCCTGCCTCAGCCTCCTGAGTAGCTGGGACTACAGTCATGCACCACCATGCCTGACTAATTTTTGTATTTGTAGTAAAGACAGGGATTTGCCATGTTGGTCAAGCTGGTCTCAAACTCCTGACCTCAGGTAATCCACCCTCCTTGACTGCTCAAAGTGCTGGGATTATAGGCATGAACCACCACGCCCAGCCCAGAAGAGGATTTAAAACAATACAATTAGCACACAATATTAGAGCCATTATGGAACTCTGTATCTAACAAAGCAGAAGAATTATAGTTTGCATATTCACATAAAGAATAATGAAAATTGATCACAAAATGAGACACAAAGAAAGATGCCATAACATTCACAGAATATATTCTTGGATCATAATGAAATTAATTTTGAGGTAAAAGACAAAATAATATTTTAAAATTTGGAAATGGAAGATATCTCTAATCCAATCAGGTGCTAAAGAGGAAATTAAAAAGTCTGGAAAGTATTTAGAAAAAACAGTGAAATTTGTATGCATGAAAACTTCTGGGATTCCACAAATTCGCTGCATTTTAAATAAGATTTTGTTTTGTTGCTGGTGGGAATGTGAAATTTCCTTCTGTGGAAAACAGTTTGGCAGTTCTTCAAAATGTTAGAGTTTGCCATGTGACCCGGAAATTCTACTTCTAGACATATACCCAAAAAGAAAAGAAAATATTCATTGAAAGCATATTCATATGTTTACAGCAACATTATTAATTGCCAGAAAGTTGAAACAACCTAAATGTCTCCCAACTGATGTATGGATACATCAAATATGCATATACATAAAATGAAAATACTATTTGGCAGTAAATAAAGGATGAAGCTGAAACATGTGACAATGTGGATGAACATTGAAAACGTTATACTATGTGAAATAAACCAGACACCAAGACTATATATTGTATATCATTTACATAAAATATTCAGAATACACAGATCTATGGAGACAGAAAATAGATTAAGTGCTGCCAAAAGCTGGGGAAGGGTTTTGAGGAAAATGGAAGGAATAATTGCTAAAGGGTGATGAAAATGTTTTAAAACTAATTGTGGCAATTGGTCCATGTCTCTGTGAATATACTAATAAAAACCATAGAACTTTACACTTAAATGGATGAAATATATGTTATGTGAATTCTATCTCATAAAAGCTGATTTGTTTTTAAAATTTTTTTAGAGACCAGGCTCACTCTGTCACCAGAAAGGAATGCAGTAGTGTGATCGTAGCTCACCATAACCTCGAATTCCTGGGTCCAGGAAATCCTCTTGCCTCAGCCTTCTAAGTAGCTGGGAATACAGATGCATATGACTGTGCTTGCTAGGATAACTTTTTTAGTGTTTATAGAGACAGGGGTCTTGCTATGCTCTCCAGGCTGGTCTCCAGCTGTGGCCTCAAGTGGTCCTCCCACCCTGACTTCTCAAACTGCTGAGATTACAGGCATGAGCCACTATGTCCAGTCAGAGAAACCATTTTTAAAAGTTAGAAAACTGTTCCAACTCTTTTGGCCTTATATGAATTTTAGAATAGGTTTTTCTAATTCTGTGAAAAATGACATTGGTAGTTTAATAGGAATAGCACTAAATCTGTAAATTGCATTGGGCAGTATGGCCATTTTAGTGATATTGGTTCTTTGAATCCATGGGTATGGAATGTTTTTCCATTTATTTGTGTTGTCTCTGATTTCTTTCAGCAGTGTTTTGTAGCTCTCCTTGTAAAGAGCTTTTACCTCCTTGGTTAGCTGTATTCCTAGGTGTTTCAATTTTTCTGTGGCTATAGTAAATGGGACCGTGTTCTCCATTTGATTCTCCTCTTGATCATTATTGGTGTATAGATATGCATAGATATGCAAAAAAAATTTTGTACATTGATTTTGTATTCTGAAACTTTACTAAAATCATTTATCAGTTCTAGGAGCCTTTTGTGTTTTCTATATCGACAATCATATCATCAATGAAGAGTGATACTTTCATTTCTTCTTTTCCTGTTTGCATGACTTTTATTTATTTCTATTGCCTAGATTGCTCTGGCTTGGACTTCACCAAAAAAGAACTTGAATAGCCAAAATAATCCTAAGCAAAGAGACAAAGTTGGAGGCATCATACTACCCTGCTTCAAATTATAAGGCTACCATAAACAAAACAGCATGGTATCGGTACAAAAATAGACACACAGACCAATGGAACACAAGAGATAACCTAGAAATAAAGCCACACACCATCTGATCTTCAACAAAGCTGATAGAAACAAGTAATGGGGAAAGGACTCCCTATTCAGTAAATGGTGCTGGGATAGCTGGCTAGCTATGTACAGAGGAATGAAATGGACCTCTGTGTCACCACATACAAAAATTAACTCAGGAAGGATTAAATATTTAAGTGTAAAACCTAAAAATACAAAAATCCTGTATGAAAGCCTCAGAAACACCATTCTGGATGTAGGCCTTGGGAAATAATTTATGTGTAAGCCCACAAAAGCAATTGCATCAAAACCAAAAATTGGTAAGTGGGACCTAATTAGACTAAAGAACTTCTGCACAGCAAAAGAAACTATCAACTGAGTAAACAGACAACCTACAGAATGGGAAAAAAACATTTGCAAACTATGCATCCAACAAATGTCTAATATCCAGAATCTACAAGGAACTTAAACAATTCAGCAAGCAAAAACCAAATAACCCCATTAAAAATGGGCAAAAGACATGAACAGACACTTCTCAAAAGAAGACATACATGCAGCCAACAAACATTAAAACAATGCTCAGCATCATTAATCATCAGAGAAATGCAAATCAAAATCACAGTGAGATATCATCTCACACTAGTCAGAATGGCTATTATTAAAAAGTCAAAATGGCTATTATTTTTAAATGTCACAAATAGCATATTGGTGAGGTTGTGGGAAAGGGTACACTTCTACACTGTTGGTGGGAATGTAAACTAGTTCAGCTACTGTGGAAAGCATTTTGGAGATTTCTCAAAGGACTTAAAACAGAACTACCATCCAACCCAACAATCTTATTATTGGATATATACCCAACGGAAAATAAATTGTTCTACCAAAAAGACACATGTACTTATATGCTCATCAGCATGCTATTCACAAGAGCAAAGACATGGAGTCAAACCAGGTGCCTATCAGTGGTGGGTTGGATTAAGAAAATGTGGCACATATATCCCATGGAATACTATGCAGCCATAAAAAATGAAATCATATTTTTTGCAGCAGCATGGATGCATCCAGAGGCCATAATCCTATGCAAATTAATGCAGGAATAGAAAACCAAATACTGCATGTTCTTACTTGTAAGACAGTGGGTACTCACAGACATAAAGATAGAAACATCTTTAGAAATAGATACTGTCTAAACATTGCAGACTACTGGAGGAGTAGGAAGAGGGATGGGGATTGAAAAACTACCTATTCACTACCATGAAGCTCCCTACCTGAGTGTCAGGATGTGTACCTCAAACCTCAGCAACATGTAATATATGCCCATGTAACAAACCTGCACATGCATCCCCTGTACCTAAAATAAAAGTTGAAATTATTTTTAAAAGTCTACTTATAAAAAGTTAGAAAGCAAAGGAATAAGATTATAATAACTAATTCTATTTGGCAAATTTCAAGAAACTATTAGGATAAAAAATATAACAAAAGTTACTAAGTATAAAATATGCAGAAATCAACTGTACACAGACCAGCAAAACAAAATGTAGTTTTAAAATACTATTTCAACACTATAAAATATGAAATCTAAGAACAGATTTACTAAAAGAAGTGTGTGATGTCTACAGAGGAAATAAATTAGAAAACTTTATCTAAAGCCACTAAATATGACTTTAAAAATTGTGTATACTAAGTTTATGAATTGGAAGTTTCAATGTTGTAAAAATTTCAGTTTACTTGGATTATAGTTTCAATTTAATTACAAATCAGTTTCAATGAACTTTTTGTAGAACTTGACAAATTGATATTTAAATCCATATATGAAAATGCAAATGACCATGTAATGCTAAGATACAACTGAAGAAGGAAAAATTGGTACAACTTGATTTTAAAGATATTAAAAGTTATTATAAAGCTATAGTAATTAAGATGGTGTGATGTTTGTGCAGGACTAGAAAGAGATTGATGGACCAGATACATATATAAGAGGAGACCAGTAAGAATGTTCCCAGCAGTATTGTTCACAATAGTAAAATTCTGCAAACAACTCAAAGGTGCATCAATATGAGATTGATTTAATGGAATCCATTTACACAATGGCATACTATATAGCAGTGAAGATAAATGAACTACTGAAATATAATACATACTATGACTCTCAGCAAATAATATATAAAAATCTGAGAATATTAAATGTTTTACCCTTTTTTTTAATTAAAAACCTAAAATAAACTGAAATATACTTTTAAAGAAATACATAGGCATGCACTAAATCTAGAAAAAAAGAAATAAAGCTAGGGAAGAATAATAAACATAAGACTCAGGGGGACAGTTATTGTGGGGAGAGGGATCCAGGGAAAGGTGATAGAAGGCAAACTGTGGTTAGATTAGGTAATTTTCAATATCCTATCTTTTGTTTTTGATACTGGGTTTTAGGTGGGGGCTTAGGGGTGTTAAATATAAATATCTAAATAGCTATTAAGTAAAAGCACATCATACATTGCTAAAAGTGTATTATGAATTAGGGATTATGATTCAATTTTGTGTGTCCAAAGCATCAAGAAATCAAAATTCAAGTTCTGATTTGATAGTGGAATCTCTAATAAAAGATCTCAGATTCCTTTTTGAGCTGAATGCAAATCAAATTAAAATAATTAAAATAGATGACTTTTTGATCATTATTATGGTAAAGGGTATTACTGCCAACTAAACATAATTTTATTAGAATGTTAATTCTATAGTTTTCAATCCTAGACAGTACCTATTTAGGATGAGCAAAAACTTATTATGAAAAAAACCACTTCCATAAGAAGAGGTAGTAAATCCATATTTGATATACTTTCTTCATATCTTTTCTTTTAGCTTTTATCCCACTTTCTTACTCTTTTTCAGTTTCCCTTTTGATTCTGTCTCTTCTTTCCAACCTGTAAGTGTTGAAATGCTCCACAACTCAGTTATTGGTTCTCACCCATCTATACTTAGCTCATTGGTATTTTCCTCCAATTGTATGGTTTTTATAGCATTCATATTTTGTGACTCCAAATTGTATATCCCTAACCCAGACCTCATTCCCAAAGTCTAAATTCATATTTCAATAGGTTTACCTGATATCTCTCCTTATATGTCTAATAGACGTCTCAAATGCAAGCTGTTAGAAACTGAACTCCTGGTCTTCCCCCAAAACCTGCTCCACTACAGCCTTCTCTATCCAGTTCAAAGGCAATTGCATTACCCTACCTCTCAGCTGCCAAACTTTGGAGTCATTCCTGACTCTTCCCTTTCCCTCTCATCAAACGTCTAATCTATTAGTAAAGTTGCTTGGTTCAGTCTTCAAAATCTATACACAGCTTGCTCCTTCTCTACTGCCATCCTAATCTGGGCTAACATCACCCTCTGGATCAGTAGCTTAACTGTCAAATTGACGCATTCTAAATTTGTTCTTCCGAAATCTATTCCTGACAAAACAGACAAACTGATCCTTTGAAAATATAAATCGATCAGTCCTTTCCAAGATGGCCAAATAGGAATAGCTCTGGTCTGCAGCTCCCAGTGTGATCGACACAGAAGACAGGTGATTTCTGCATTTCCAACTGAGGTACCTGGTTCATCTCATTGAGACTAGCTGGACAGTGGGTCCAGCCCCTAAAGGGCTACCTGAAGCAGGGTGGGCTGTTGCCTCACCCAGTAAGTGCAAGGGGTCAGGGGATTTCCCTTTCCTAGCCAACGGAAGCCGTAGCAGACTGTACCTGGAAAAATGGGACACTCCCGCCCAAATACTGTGCTTTTCCCATGGTCTTAGCAACCAGCAGACCAGGAGATTCTCTCCAGTACCTGGCTCAGCGGGTTCCACGCCCACAGAGCCTTGCTAACTGCTAGAGCAGCAGTCTGAGATTGACCTCCGAGGCTGCAGCCTGGCAGGGGGAGGGTTGTCTGCCATTGCTGAGGCTTGAGTAGGTAAACAAAGTGGCCAGGAAGCTCCAACCAGGCGGAGTCCACCGCAGCTCAACAAGGCCTACTGCCTATATAGACTCCACCTGTGTGGGTAGGGAATCGCTGAACAAAAGGCAGCAGAAACTTCTGCAGACTTAAATGTCCCTGCCTGGCAGCTCTGAAGAGAGCAGAGGATCTCCCAGTATGGCATTTGAGCTGTGAGAATGGACAGACTGCCTCCTTAAGTGGGTCCCTGACCCCTGTATAGCCTAACTGGGAGACACCTCCTAGTAGGGGCTGACATACACCTCGTACAGGTGGGTGCCCCTCTGAGACGAAGCTTCCAGAGGAAGGATCAGGAAGCAATATTTGCTGTTCTGCAATATTTGCTGTTCCACAGCCTCCACTGGTGAAACCCAGGAAAACAGTATCTGCAGTGGACCTCTAGCAAACTCCAACAGACCTGCAGCTGAGGGACCTGACTATTAGAAGGAAAACTAACAAACAGAAAGGAATAGCATCAACATCAACAAAAAGACAACCACACCAAAACCCCATCTGTAGGTCACCAACATCAAAGACCAAAGGTAGATAACACCACAAAGATGGGGAGAAGAGCATAAAAGCTGAAAATTCTAAAAAGTAGAGTGTCTCTTCTTCTCCAAAGGATCACAGTTCCTCTCCAGCAACCGAACAAAGCTGGATGGAGAATGACTTTGACGAGTTGACAGAAGTAGGCTTCAGAAATTCCATAATAACAAAGTTCTCTGAGCTAAAGAAGAATGTTCTAACCCATCACAAGGAAGTTCAAACCTTGAAAAAAGATTAGACAAATGACTATCTAAAATAAACAGTGTAGAGAAGACCTTAAATGACCTGATGGAGCTGAAAACCATGGCCTGAGAACTTCGTGACACATGAACAAGTTTCAATAGCTGATTCAATCAAGCGGAAGAAAGGATATCAGTGATTGAAGATCAAATTAATGAAATAAAATGAGAAGACAAGATTAGAGAAAAAAGATGGGACTATGTGAAAAGACCAAATCCACGTTTGATTGGTGTACCTGAAACTGACGGGGAGAATGGAACCAAGTTAGAAAACACTCTTCAGGGTATTATCCAGGAGAACTTCCCCAATCTAGCAAGACAGGTCAACATTCAAATTCAGGAAATACAGAGAACACTGCAAAGATACTCCTCAAGAAGAGCAACCTCAAGACACATAATTGTCAGATTCACCAAATTTGAAATGAAGGAAAAAATGCTAAGGGCAGCTAGAGAGAAAGGTCACGTTACTCACAAAGGAAAGCCCATCAGACTAACAGTGGATCTCTCAGCAGAAACCCTTCAAGCCAGAGGAGAGTGTGGGCTAATATTCAACATTCTTAAAGAAAAGAATTTTCAACTCAAAATTTCATATCCAGTCAAGCTAAGCTTCATAAGTGAAGGACCAATAAAATCCCTTACAGACAAGCAAATGCTGAGAAATTTTGACACCACCTGCTTTACAAGAGCTCCTGAAGGAAGCACTAAATATGGAAAGTAACAACCAGTACCAGCCACTGCAAAAACATGCCAAATTGTAAACACTGTCAATGCTATGAAGAAACTCGATCAATTAATGGGCAAAATAACCAGCTAACGTCATAATGAAGGATCAAATTCACAAATGAAAATATTAACCATAAATGTAAATGGGCTAAATGCCCCAATTAAAAGTCACAGACTGACAAATTGGATAAAGAGTCAAGACCCATTAGTGTGCTGTATTGAGGAGACCCATCTCATGTGCAGAGACACACATGGGATCAAAATAAAGGGATGGAGGAAGATCTACAAAGCAAATGGAAAGCAAAGAAAAGCAGAGGTTGCAATCCTAGTCTCTGATAAAACAGACTTTAAACCAACAAAGATTGAAAGCGACAAAGAAGACCATTACGTAATGGTAAAGAGATCAATACAATAAGAAGAACTAACTATCCTAAACATATATGCACCCAATACAGGAGCACCCAAATTCATAAAGCAAGTCCTTAGAGACCTACAAAGAGACTTACACTCCCACACAATAATAATGGGAGACTTTAACACCCCACTGTCAATATTACACAAATCAACAAGACAGAAGGTTAGCAAGGATACCCAGGATTTGAACTCAGCTCTGCACCAAGCGGACCTAATTGACATCTATAGAACTCTCCACCCCAAATCAACAGAATATACATTCTTCTCAGCACCACATCACACTTATTCCAAAATTGACCACATAGTTGGAAGTAAAGCACTCCTCAGCAAATGTACAAGAACAGAAATTATAACAAACTGTCTCTCAGACCACAGTGCAATCAAATTCGAATTTAGGATTAAGAAACTCACTGGAAGCCGTGCAACTACATGGAAACTGAACAACTTGCTCCTGAATGAATACTGGGTACATAACACAATGAAGGCAGAAATAAAGATGTTCTTTGAAAACAATGTGAACAAAGATACAACATACCAGAATCTCTGGGACACATTTAAAGCAGTGTGTAGAGGGAAATTTATAGCACTAAATGCCCATAAGAAAAAGCAGGAAAGATCTAAAACTGACACCCTAACATCACAATTAAAAGAACTGGAGAAGCAAGAGCAAACAAATTCAAAAGGTAGCAGAAGGCAAGAAATAACTAAGATAAGAGCAGAACTGAAGGAGATAGAGACACACACACAAAAAAACCTTCAAAAAAATTAATGAATCCAGGAACAGATTTTTTGAAAAGATCAACAAAATTGATGGACTGCTAGCAAGACTAATAAAGAATAAAAGAAGAATCAAATAGACACAATAAAAAGTGATAAAGGGGATATCACCACCGATCCCACAGAAACACAAACTACCATCAGAGAACACTATAAGCATCTCTATGCAAATAAACTAGAAAGCCTAGAAGAAGTGGATAAATTCCTGGACACAAACACCCTCCGAAGAGTAAACCCAGAAGAAGTTGAAGCTCTGAATAGACCAATAACAGGCTCTGAAATTGAGGCAATAATAAATAACCCACCAACAAAAATCAGTCCAGGACCAGACGGATTCACAACAGATTTCTACCAGAGATACAAAGAGGAGCTGGTACCATTCTTTCTGAAACTATTCCAATCAACAGAAAAAGGGACAATCCTCCCTAACTCATTTTATGAGGACAGCCTCATCCTGATACCAAAGACTTGTAGAGACACAACAAAAAATTTTAGACCAATATCCCTGATGAACATTGATGTGAAAATCCTCAATAAAATACTGCCAAACTGAATTCAGCAGCACATCAAAAAGGTTTTCTACCACAATCAAGTTGGCTTCATCCCTGGGATGCAAGGCTGGTTCAACATATGCAAATCAATAAATGTAACCCATCACATAAACAGAACCACGACAAAACCCACATGATTATCTCAATAGATGCAGAAAAGGCCTTCGACAAAATTCAACAGGCCTTCAACAAAATTCAACAGCCCTTCATGCTAAAAACTCTCAATAAAGTAGTATTGATGGAACATATCTCAAAATAGTAAGAGCTATTTATGACAAACCCACAGCCAATATCATACTGAATGGGCAAAAACTGGAAGCATTCCCCTTGTAAACAGGCACAAGACAAGGATGACCTGTCTCCCCACTCCTATTCAACATAGTGTTGGAACTTCTGGCCAGGGCAATCAGGCAAGAGAAAGAAATAAAGGGTATTCAGTCAGGAAGTTTAGTTATCCTGAGGCTAGAATTTCTGCACTGGACACACTATGGATTCTCCCCCACCTCCCACCTTATATACTGCACAGTGAATATTAAGTGGAGGTCATTTTAGTGATTCAGTAAGCCCTGGGCATAGGAATAATGACAATGAACGATCCTAGCTGCAAACATTTATTGGACACTTAGAAAATATCACGCTCTGTGCTAAGCAATTAAAGTTTGTAATCTATACAACCACACTGTGGCATATGTCCCCACAATAACTGATAAGTACCCTGTTTTACAAATGAGAATATTGAGGTTTAGTTAACATCCCTCAAATAGTCCCATAGCTTATAAGTGCCAAAACTAAGAATCGAAGCCCAATCTTGAATATTATCCTTCACGGATATCATGGGACTAAGGCTTACTTACAAATCAACATATTAAGAAGTCTGGATATCATGTATAACCCTTTATAGCTAAAAACTAGGTAGCAAATGAAGGTGAAAGTCAAAGCATGTTGCCAGACAACTGCTGCTGTACTTTATACTTTGGCTTTGTGTGCTCTTTGCTAAAGCTAAGAATGAAATTTGAAGAGGAATGAGGTAGAATGGCGTATATGAAAATATCTCTTCATTGCCTACACAACATTCAGTAACTTTTCCCTGCTGCTAGATATTATTCAGGTGGTGCCTACATTACCTTGATTTCAGAGACTTTTGGTTCTCACCATAAGCTAGGGTGCAAAGCTCCATTGGTATAAACCATTGTAGTTATCTGATTGTCTTTGGTCAGTTATTGGTCTGGAAGTGGTCATGTGAGTTACTTTTAACCCAAAAGATACAAAAGGAAGTCTTCTGGACTGAGCTTCTAGAAAGGCTTTACATTCTCAATAGAAAACAAACAAACAAACAAACAAACAACAACAACCAAAAAAACAGATATGGCTCGTGTAGATCTTTGCCTCTTTTTCTTTCTTCTTGCCTGGAATGCAGATATAATGTTTGTTGCTACATCACCCATGTTGTGACTAAGAAATGACAAGGATGAGAGTCAAAGACAATATACTAAGCATGCCAGTGCACAAAGGATGCAAAAAGATCCTGGGTCTCTGACACTATGGTTGAGTGCCTACATCAGCCCTGGGCAACTTATCATCAACATTCATGGTATGAGGTGGGGAAAAAAAGGAAAACTAGCCCTTAATTTTTCATCCAGGATAGGTTTTCATTGATATGCAGCAGAGTGTGATTTTAAATGATAAAAGCTTTAAAACATGACCTATAATATGTGCAGTTGCTAGACAATTTTTGTTGATATATTTATCACACTAAAAATCACAAACTCCCAAACTACCTTTGCTGACCCAACCACTGGGTACCAGCAAGCTCTTTGTCATCTAGACTGCCTCGTGCTAGACTCAATGCCTTTGGATTCAGGGAAAAGAAAGGCGAGGGCTGTGACTTCAAGCAACCCTGTGGTATCTGTTTAAGTCATAAAATATCTTGTAGACCTCAGGCTAGCAGGTTGATTTAACATTTTATGACACACTTTAGAGCAATAAATACCTAGAATTTTGAAATGAGTCCATGGTAACGTTGGCAGAAATGACTGTGAGTAATGTGAAAAAGAACTTGGAGTGTTAGAATTGTGTAACCATGAGACTTATTGAAGTGAGGTCCCATACTCATTATAAAATGTAAATGTTAGATTTATAGGAGAGTTCACAGCTTTAGTATCTTTATCACAAAAACATTTTCAAATTTATTTCTCATGTGCAATCTAATTTGTATAAATCCTTCTACACTCCAGGATTTACTTTATTAATCTGTAATATTTCCCTATAGTAACTGTAATAAGCCAAGGAAATAACAATTTGGGGGAGCTTCTCTATATTTAGAAAAGTTCAGAAAGTGAAACCTTTCTGGGAAACATATTTAAGATTCCTAAAAGGCCTCTAGTATTTCATTGAATTTAAAGTGACTGGAAATAAGTATAAGGTTCATTTGTAGACATTTGTCTTTTTAAAGGAACTTCTTCCCATTTGATTTGATACACTTTTGTATAAAACTTTTGGTTTATATAAACTGTTTCCTATAATGAAAAAATATTAATATTATGCTTAAAATTTCCAAACTGTTATTGGTTTCCACACCTTGGAGAAGATACTAGTGTGTCAACACAAGCAAAGCACATGCACCAAACTTCAGATGTTTATTTTATCATTTGTAGCTAGAGAAATGTAGTTATTTAAGTGGCTCTAATTTAATGTTTTGACGCTTCTCAAATTACAGTTTGAAAATGACTTTACACTTTTGCTGGTGAGTACATGAGAGACCAATAAGGCAGTATTTAAAAGCACACTGCAAAGAGAAGACACTTCCACTAGTATATAAGATGCCTCAATAACATCTGATCAAGAAATAGTTGTATAAATATGGAGGGTTTTGGTCCACGTTTTTTAGCACGAGCGAATTTTGCCATCTCTTTACATTTCAAATATTTTTATCACGTTTACATGCTGAAGTCATTTGAAAGCTAACTCACCTGTTGGGAACACTGAGAGTCAGAAGTCAATAAATAACATCAATTCTCACAACCAGGGCTAGACAGACATTGTAGGTATCCTAAATTGATTATTGAGGGCCACTTCAGGCTGATTTAAAGTATTAAAATATTTAATTTGATTTATTTAATTTAGTACTTTTGGTTTTATTTAATATTTTGATTCAAATATTTTGAATATTTCCTTAGGAGAGTTTAAGGTAAGCCAACTTTCTATTAATACATTTTGTTCTCATAACTGGAAATATACTTGGACAGAATGCAACGTTTTAAATTATTTGAGATTGTATTTATTGCAACAATTTTCCATTACTCATTATCCTATAGCATCAGTCACTCATACTAACTGAAGATAGAGACCATGTTTTAATGTTCTTTCCCACCATCTTGCCCCTTCTCCACCCCAAATTTCTTTTTTTTTTTTTTTTTTTTTTGAGACAGAGTCTCACTCTGTCACCCCGTCTGGAGTGCAGTGGCCTGATCTCAGCTCACGGCAAGCTCCGCCTCCCAGGATCATGCCATTCTCCTGCCTCAACCTCCTGAGTAGCTGGGACTACAGGCGCCCGCCACCACACCCAGCTATTTTTTTTGTATTCTTAGTAGAGATGGGGTTTCACCGTGTTAGCCAGGATGGTCTCAATCTCCTGACTTCGTGATCCATCCACCTCAGTCTCCCAAAGTGCTGAGGTTATAGGTGTGAGCCACCGCGCCCAGCCTCTCCACCCCAAATTTCAACATATTATTCAATTTTTTGTCTTCAGTTTTTTTTTTGTTTTTTTGTTTTTTTGTTTTTGTGGTTTTGGTATGTGTGTGTGTGTGATTTTAAGAACTAAGTAACTTCTTTAGATACTAAGTAAATGGTTTCTATTTACAGATAGAAATTTATACCACCTGTTCTCGTAATCTGCCCTGTGGCTGCCAACTTCAGTCAACTGCGGCTTTGTAGGTCCCGGGGATCGAGTCCTGCAGTTGCACCACATAACCTACACATGTCTGCGACAAAACTTTTCAATAAAGTCAGGCTAGTGCAGATGATGACTGCGTTTTATTTCTACTCTGGGGTGCTATCTGTTTCAGGGAAATCAGGGCCAATTGACCTTTTGCCAGTTGTATAAAAAGTCCCATGTGGAAACCTGAGTTAGCTGGCCCCATTTTCCAATGATATTTTAGTACCTTTTACAGTTGGCTTCCAAGGCAGCAACACAGTTAGACTTACCCCATAGCCATAGCATGATTCAGCTCACAACAATCATAGTTATCAAGTTAACATTCCGAGCAGTACTTCCTTCTAAAGGCAAGAAAACTCCACTGTGGCAACTGCCGAGTGCAGAAGCTATTTGTTAATGATCCCCAAGCTAATAGGCTATGGTATTATATCTGTCATATACTGATCAGCAGAGGCTTCACGACTTCTTAGAGGCTTGAAAAATGAGACTATTTCTTTTCAGTCTGGTCAGATTTTAATGAAACCAGTCAATAATCCACAGCCTTTTTTTTTTTTTCCTATGTGAATAGATGGATATAAAGAAAGTTTTTTTTTCTATAAAAAATTCTTGTCAGTATAGATGAACAGGAAAGACAGAGATTCCAGTTTCTACTTGAAGCAAAATTGTTAATCAAGCAAAGGGCAATATGTAACTCTTCCTTTTGAAGATTTTCCTATAGTATCAGTATAAAGTAGTTCGTTCTTACTTCTTTTGAGTTTCTTTTCTGAAGCATTTTTCTGCTGTCCTGGTGAGGTGCTTTTCTTTTAAATGTTCAGTTATTTCTGAACCATCCATGTTCTGCTTTTACTTACTGTTCTGTGGATAAATGAGTTTTAATCTAATGCATGGCCTGTCCTAACAGTATTTGTAGTTCTCCTTGTAAAGTTAATGACTTTCCTAATGGTAAATACATGTTTGCTGTATGATAAAGAGGGAGATCCATCAGGGCAGAGGGCTGAATGGCTCTGATCATCTCGTGTAGGAATTGCTTTGGCACACACAGTCCTATGTAAGGGTTTATCAGATGTGCCTAGCTCATTTTCTTTTCTTTTCTTTTCTTTTCTTTTTTTTTTTTTTGAGACAGAGTCTTGCTCTGTTGCCCAGGCTGGAGTACAGTGGTGTTATCTCGGCTCACTGCAACCTCTGCCTCCCGGGTTCACGCCGTTCTCCTGGCTCAGCCTCCCAAGTAGCTGGGACTACAGGTGCCTGCCACCATGCCCGGCTAATTTTTTATATTTTTATTAGAGACGGGGTTTCCCTGTGTTAGCTAGGATGGTCTTGATCTCCTGACCTCGTGATCCGCCCGCCTCAGCCTCCCAAAGTTCTGGGATTACAGGCGTGAACCATCACACCCGGCCATGCCTAGCTCATTTTCACAGTAACCTCCAGGGGGGAAATTGGGTGAGCTAGTCAAAGTCCCACATTTGTTCCCTGACCTGTGGAGTGAGGGCTCTTATGGTGGGGAAAGGCAAGTGGAAGCCACTAGAACTATGTCTACCTAGGAAGATAGTAATCTGAGAGCAACGCCACATTCCTGAGGCATTATAGAGATTGGTACCACCATGAAGGAACTGAAAGATGCAGAGGTGGTGATTCCCCCTGCATCCCCTTTCAATTCACCTCTTTGCCCTGTGCAAAGCACAGATGGATGTTGGAGACTGATAGTACCATCAGCTCAACCAGGTGGCAACTCCAATTGCAACTGCTGAAACATATCGTTTCATTGCTTGTGGAAACTGATACATCAATTTATACCTAGTATGCAGCTATTGATGTGGCAAATGCTATATAAGAATAATTAGGAGTTTTCTTCTAGCTGACCAGCAATACACCTTCACTGTCATAGCTCAGGGATATATTAACTCTCTAGCCCTATGTTATAATTTAGATTGTAGGGTTTTGACTGCTTTCTCCTTCTATGTCACACTGGTCCATTATATTTCTATAATAACATTATGCTGATTGGAACTAGTGAGAAATATATAACAACTACTCTACACTTATTGGTAAGAAATTTGTGTGTCAGCGAGTGGGAAATAAATTTGACAAAAATTCAAGAGCCAGGGAAATTTCTGAGGGTCCAGTGGTGTGGGGCATGTGGAGATATCCCCTCTAAGGTCAAGGATAAGTTGTTCTTATCCTTATCATATCCTGGCCTTATCTTATCCTGGCCTCTCCTGCAACCAAAAAGGAGGTACAATGCCTAGTGGGCCTTTTTTGATTTTACAGGAATGTATTTCTCATTTGGGTGTGAAACTCTGACCTATTTACCCAATAACCCCAATAGCTGCTGCTTTTGAGTTGTGGGCAGAACAAGAGAAGGCTCTACAGCAGGTCCAGGTTGCTATGCAAACTGCTCTGCCACTTGGGCTATAAGATCCAACAGATCCAGTGGTACTCACAGTCCCAGTAGCAGACAGAGATACTGTTTGGAGTATTCAGAAGACCCCTACAGGTTAATTTTCATGCAGGCCCTTAGGATTTTGAAGCCATGCTCTGCTATCCCCTGCAGATAACTACACTCCTTTTGAGAAATAGCTCTTGGACTGCTACTGGGCCTTCATAGAGACTGACTGCTTAACCATGGATCACCAAGTTACCATGTGACCTACCTGAACAGCCCATTTTGAACTGGATGTTATCTGGCTTACCAAGCCATCAAGTTGAGTATGCACAGCAGCACCTCATTATCAAACGGAAGTGATATTTATATGATTAGGCTTGAGTAGGCCCTGAGGGCCCAGTAATTTACAGGAGGAAGTGGTCCCAATGCCCACGTTCCCCACTCCTACTAGACTGTCTTCTCCCTCAGCTTGCACCCATGGCCTCAGGGAGGGTCCTCTACAATCAATTGACAGAGGAAGAGAGAGTTTGGGTCTATTTAACAGATGGTTCTGCATGATACGCAGACACCAACGAAAGGCAGTTGCATCACAGCCTCTTTTGGGGACATACTTGAAAGATAATGGGGAAGTGAAATCTTCTAGTGGGCAAAACTTCAAGCAGGGAGCCTGTTGTTTACTTTGCGTGAAAGGATAAATGACCAGACATATGATTATATAACAATTCGTAGGCTGTGGCCAATAGCCATGATGATCAGGCAATTGGAAAAAACATGGTTAGAAAATTTGTGACAAGGAAATTTGGGGAAGAGATATAGATAAACCTCTCCAAATGGGCAAAAACTGTCAAGGTATTTTATTCCATGTGAATGCCTACCAAAGGGTAACTTCAGCCAAGGAAGATCTGAATAATTGAGTGTACAGAATGACTTGTTCCATAGATACCAGTCAGCCTCTTTCCCCAGCTACTCTTCTTATCACCCAGTGGGCTTCTGAGCAAAGTGACGATGGTGGTAAGAATGGAGGTTATGCATGAGCTCAGCAAAATGGGCTTCCACTCTTCAGGGGTGCTTGGCCACATCCACTGTTGAATGCCCAATCTGTCATCAGCGGAGGCCAATGCTGAATTCTCTATGCAACCATTTTCCGGGGGAAGGTTGATTACATTGGGCTACTTCCATCATAGAAGGGGCAGCATGTTATTCTTACTGGAATAGACACTCTGGATATAGATTTGCCTTCCTGTCATGCAGTGCTTTTGGCAAAACTCTCTTCTGTGGATTTACAGAATGCTTTGTGCAGCAAAGGACCCAAGCTCATGAAAGTCACTGGTCTTACCAGGTTTCTCCTAATCCTGAAGCAAATGCTTGATAGAAAAGTGGAATGGCCTTTAGGAGACTCTCATAGCACCAGTTAAGTGGCAATACCTTGCAGGGCTGGAACAAGTTTCTACATAGGATTATACGTTCTGCATCAATGTCCAATATAGGTGTTACTTCTCCCATAACCAGGACTTACAGGTCTAGGAATCAAGGGTGGAAATGGGAATGGCACCACTCAAAATTATCCTTAGTGACTGACTAGCAAACTTTTTGTTTCTGTTTCCCATGGTCTTATGCTCTGCTGGCCTAGAGGTTTTATTCCCAAAAGAAAGAATGCTTCCATCAGAAGACACAATAATGATTCCATTGAACTGGAAATTAAGATGGTTACCTGACCAATTTGGGATTCTCATGTTTCTGTATCACCAGGAATGAAGAGAGTCACTGTGCTGGCTAGGGTGACTGATCCTAAATATCAAGGGAAAGTTGGAGTACTACTCCACAATGGAGGTAAGAACTAGTATGTCAGGAATACAAAAGAATTCACAGGGAGTCTTTTAGTATTACCAAGCCCGGTGATTAAGATCAATGGGAAATTATAGCAATCGAGGCAGAAGATTTGGATCACTTCATCAGGTAAAGAATTATGACCAGCTGAGACTCTTGCTAAAGGCAAAGGGAATGCAGAATGGATAGTGGAAGGTAGTTATAAACACCAGCTATGACTACAGAACCAGTTACAGAAATGAGGACTGTAATTGTCATAAATATTTCCTCCTTATTTTGTTATAAATATGCTTAGGGCATGCATGTGTATCTATCTATCTATCGTCTCTCAATACCTCAAATATATTTTTCTTACCTCTCTTATTTGCCATGTAACATAAGATATATTGACTTTATATCATAGTACGGCAGGTTGTAAAATGAAGTCATTTTGTTAAACATTGTTTTGTTATAATGTTAATGAGAAAAGAAATCAAATCCCAGCAGAGGCCACTGTCTGTGTGGAGTTCTCAAGTTCTCATCGTGTCTGCATTGAGTTTTCTCTGGAGACTCTGGTTTCCTGCCACATCCCTAATATGTGCATATTAGGTTAATAGGTGTGTTCAAATTGTTCCAGTATGAGTGAGTGTGGGTGTGTGTGTGAGTGTACCTTGTGATGAAATGACATCCTGTTCAGGGTTGGTTACTGCTTTGTTCTTTGAGCTGCCAGATTAGGCTCCAGCCACCCACAACCCTGAACTGGAATAAGCAAATAAGAAAATGAATGAAAACACAAATACAAATTATTGTAAAAGAAACATTTATAATGTATATGATAATCTTACTAATGCATAACGATAAATGATGTGGCACTTAGGCAGGCAGTGACTTTGCCATATTTACTCTTGTTAGTTTTTAAACTTCATGATGGGAGGAGATGCTCCTTACAATTTTCACTTTGTAAACACTTATTCCTTCATTTAACCCACCATCACTATGGCCACCATCACTCACGGATTCACTGAAAATTGGAAAA
Source organism: Theropithecus gelada (assembly GCF_003255815.1). Classification (NCBI taxonomy): domain Eukaryota; kingdom Metazoa; phylum Chordata; class Mammalia; order Primates; family Cercopithecidae; genus Theropithecus; species Theropithecus gelada. The sequence continues at coordinate 93,744,319 of NC_037670.1, forward strand.
AATAATTATCTTACTTGTTTTATAATATTAATCTTTCTTAAATATATGATAGCTCACATTTATTTTAGCATTTAATATTAAAAGTATTTGGGGTCTTAGAAATTTGACGATGTTTTTGTAATCAGAAATTTGCCATAGGAACTTAACTCATGTTTATATTAATATCAATATATTTCGCCTATGTAAAACTGGTTTTATTATGCATTGTTTGCTTACTCACAGTCTCCAAGATCCTATGGACAATACTTAATGAGGACTTACTATGTGTTAACTCTAAATTACAGTATTTAACATATGGGATATGAAGGAGAAGAGTAGACGTTACTGAAGAATTTTGCCTCCTCTTTAGGGGAAGAGGTAGTGCATTTTTCATGATATGCAGAATAGTTGTATTATGTTAGGTGGATATGGGAGATTAGATTTGGTTTAAGGAGATGGGTATAGACTCTAAATTGACAAGGGGTGTACCTGTGAGGGTTAACTTTATGTGTCAATTTGACTGGACCAGAGAGCTCCTAGACATTTGGAGAAACATTATTCTGGATATGTCTGAGAGGGTGTTTTTGGGTTAGGAGTAACATTTCAAACTATAGATGAAGTAAAATAGATTGTTTTCCCCAATGTGGATGACTGTCATCCAACCAGTTGAAAGCCTGAATAGAACAAAACAGCTGACTGTCCTAAAGTCAGGGGATTCCTGTCTACATTTGGGCTGGGACATCAGGTTTTTTGTTTGTTTGTTTCTTTGTCTGTTCCCTGCCTTCAGATTCAAACTGGAGCATCAGTTTTTCCTGGGTCTCAAGCCCACTGGCCCTTGGACTGGAACTACATCTTCAACTCTCCAGGTTCTCAGGCTTTCGGACACAGACTAGCACTGTACCATCGACTCTCCTCAGTCTCCAGCTTGCCAACTACAGATCTTAGGGCTCCTCTGCCTCCATAATCCTTTCTGCTTCAATAAAATCAGTAGTAATGTCCCTTCTTTCATTTCTGATTTTAGTTATTTGGGTCTTTTCCTCTTTTTTTCTTAGTCAATCTAGGTAAAGTTTTGTGAATTCTGTCGATGTATTTGAATACCCAACGCTTGGTTTCATTGACATTCTCTGCTTTTCTATTCTCTATTTAATACATCACTGTTCTAATCTTTACAATTTCCTTCCTTCTATTAGCTTGGGTTTAGTTTGTTCTTAATTTTCTAATTTCTTAACTAAATGTGTAAACTTAAGTTACTGATTTAAGACCATTCTTTCTTTTGAATGTGTTTACAGCTATCAACTTCCCTCTTATGTTGTGTTTTTATTTTTTTTTTCTCTCAAAGACTTTTTCCAATTTTCCTTGTGATTTCTTTTTTAAGCGATTGGTTGTATAAGTTTCCATATATTTGTAAATTTTCTAGTTTTTCTTCTGCTATTGATTTCTAGTTTTATTCTGTTGTGGCCAGAAAAGGTACTTGGTACGAGGCTTGTTTTGTGACCTAACATGTGATCTATCCTGGAGAATGTTCTAGGTGTGCTTGAAACAAATATATACTCTGCTGGCATTGTATGCAATGTTCAGTATTTTTCTTTTATCTTCAGTTAATCTATAGTGTTATTCAAATCTACAATTTCTATGTTGATTTTCCATCTGATTGTTCTACCCATTATTGAAAGTCATATTAAAGTCTTTAATTATTATCATATTGCTGCCTATTTCTCCCTTTAGTACTCTTAATGTTTGCTTTATATATTTTAGGGGCTCTGCTGTTGAGTGTCTGTATATTGGCAATTGTTATATCTTTCTATTGAACTGACCCTTTTATCATTATATAATGTCCTTCTTTGTTTCTTGTGACAGTTTTTGACTTATTTTTTTCTGATGTAGCCACCCTGTTCCCTTTTTATTACCATTTCTATGAAATACCTTTTTTATCCTTTCACTTTCTACCTAAGTGTGTCCTTAGAGCTAAAGCATGTTTCTTGTAAACAGCATATAGTTTAATCCTTTGTGTAAAAACATCGATTCTGACAATCTGTGTCTTTTTATTGAGAAGTTTATTTACAAAGTGATTACTGATAGAAAAGCCTTTACTTTTGCCATTTTATCGATTCTTCCAATACTCTTTTTGTGTTTAGTTCTCTCTCTCTTTTTTTTTTCTTTTACTGAAAATATCTGATCTTTTCTCATTTACTTTTCAGTATATTCTATAGATAGTTTCCTTGTGGTTACTATAGGGATTACACCTAATATTCTTAAGATTATGATAATCAGTGTTATACTGATACCAATTTAACTTCAAGTGCATACAAAGCTCTGCTCTTTTACAACTTAAGAAGCTCTTTATTTATGTAAATGATACCACAAGTTACATTTTCATATTTTATTCTCATTAGCATAGAATTAAATTTATTTTCTATTCATTTGTCTTTTAAATCCTGTTGAAAATAAAAGTGGTTTCAAACCAAAATTACAATAACACTGTTTTGTATGTTGGTCCATATGTTTACCTGTACTGGAGAACTTTATATTTCTCTATGGCTTTGATTTACGGTCTAGTTCCATTTTGTTTATTTTTGAATGACTCTCTTTAACATTACTCATAGAACAGGCTTAATGATAATAAACTCCCTTAGCTTGTTTATCTGTGAATGTCTAAATATTTTCCACATTTTTGAAGGACAGTTTTGCCAGACATAGAATTCTCTTTAAAAAGTTGTGGGTTTTTTTTTCTTCAGCATTTAAAATGTATCATTCCACTCTCTTCTGGCCTGCAACGTTTCTGCCAAAAGTCTGCTGAGTCTTATTGAGAATCTCTTGTACATGAGGGGGTACTGCTTCTCTCTCAATGCTTTCAAGATTTCCTCTTTGTCTTTTTCGGCAGCTTGATTATAATGTGTCTCAGCATCAGTCTCTTTGCCTTCATTCTGCTTGGAGTGTATGGAGCTTCGTGAGTTTGTATATCCAGGCCTTTCCTCAAATTTGGAAGATTTTCAGCTAACATTTCTTGAATTAATTTATTCTGCCCTTTCTCTACCTCTTTCACTTCTATGACTCCCTTAATGTACATATTGATCCACTTGGTGGTATCCCATAAGTCCTTTCAGCTCTGTTCATTTTCGTTCTTTTTTCTTTTTGCACTTTAGACTGAATAATTTGAAATGTCCTACCTTCAAGTTTGTTGGTCATTTTCTTTGCCCATTCAAGTTTTTTTGTTGAAATTATCTAGTAAACTTTTCATTTTGATGTGGTATTTTTCAGCTCCAGAACTTTTGTTTGATTCATTAAAATAAATTCTATATTTTGTTGGCATCCTCATTTTGTTCAAATTTTTTTTCTTTTCCCTGCCACAGTGATGGATTAGAGGCTTTTGGCCTACCACTGCCACTTAAAAATAGCAAGATAGCACATAAAGATCAACTCTGTGAGCTTCAATTCAAGAAGGAAAACATGACTGAGCTGGAAGTGTGAGAGACACCCAGATCCTGGTGAATAGCACACTAGCAAAACCCCCTGTGATGGCATCTAGCTGATAAAGGTGAGAGAAGCCCTGGGACATGAGAGTAGCAGAGAACCTCCCTTTGTGACTCATCTTTCCCCTAAATACCTGAGAAATCTAGGCCAAGGGAGACCACTATGTTTCTCCCTAGAGCTAACTTGGGAGGAGACTTGGAGATGCTATGAGAGAAATACAATGGGAAAAACTGCAGACATTTTCCCAGACTATGGACTGACAGCAGGATGCCACTTTTAAACTGGGTGTGTACAAAATCAGTCATTCACCTCTTAGGGTGGGGGAGAAGGAGAAAGCAAAAAATATTATTATAGGAAAAGAAAGAAGAAAAACTCCTACCCACATGAAAATAATGCAAACATCAGAAGTGCCAGCATCTCCAGATGAGAAAAAACCAGCGCAGGATTTCTGGCACCATTAAAAAATCTGAATGTAGTGACATAACCAAAGGATCACACTATCTCTCCAGCAATGGTCCCTAACCAAAATGGAAACTGAGACATAACAGAAAAAGTACAGATTGCAAGGAGGCTCAATGAAATTCAAGACGAGATTGAAAATCAACATAAAGAAGCATCTAAAGCAATCCAGGAAATGAAGGAAGAGATAAGCATCTTAAAAATAATCAGAGCTTCTGGATTGAAAAACTCACTTAAGAAATTTTAAAATATAATCGAAAGCTTTATCAATAGACTGGGCAATGCAAAAAGAGAATTTCAGAGCTTGAAGACTGTCTTTCAAAATAATGCAGTCAGACAAAAATAAAGAAAAAAGAATTTAAAAAATTAACTGTCTTTGAGAAATATGAGACTGTGTAAAGTGACCGAACTTATAAATTATTGGCACTCCTGAGAGAAAAGCAGAAAAAGTTAACAGCTTAGAAACCATATTTGAGGGAATAATTTAAATTCTTTTTCTAATCTTGCTAGAGAGGTATATTTCCAGATACAAGAAATCCAGAGAATATCTACAAGAACCTACACAAAACGAACATCAGCAAGCATATCACCAGGCTGTCCAAGGTCAACACTGAAGAAAAAAATCAAAGGCAGCTAGAGAAAAAGCTCTAATCACAAATAAAGGGGACCTCATCAAGTTAACAGCAGACTTCCCAGGGAAAAAAACCTTACAAGCCAGGAGAGACTGGGGCCTATTTTCAGCATTATTTAAAAAATTTCAACCAAGAACTTCATATTCTGCCAAACTAAGCTTCAGAAGTGAAGGAGAAATCAAATATTTTCCAAATTAGCAAGCATTAAGGGAATTGGCTACCAATAAACCAGCCTTATAAGAGACCCTTAAGAGTGTTAATGAAATGAAAGAACAATATCTGCTATATTTATCTGCTACTACAAAAATACACTGACGTACAGGGACCAAAGACCCCATAAAGCAACCACACAATGGAAACTACAAAGCAACCACCTAACAACTTCAGTATAGAATCAAAACCTCGCCTATCAATGTTAACCTTGAATCTAAAGGATTTAAACACCCCCACTTAAAATGTACAAATTGATCTGTCTAATGTTGACAGTGGAGTGTTGAAGTCTCCCATTATTATTGGATATCCAGGAATTGAACTCATCTCTGCAGCAAGCAGACCTAATAGACATCTATAGAACTCTCCACCCCAAATCAACAGAATATACATTCTTCTCAGCACCACATCGTACTTACTCCAAAATTGACCATATAATTGGAAGTAAAGCACTCCTCAGCAAATGTACAAGAACAGAAATTATAACAAACTGTCTCTCAGACCACAGTGCAATCAAACTAGAACTCAGGACTAAGAAACTCAATCAAAACCGCTCAACTACATGGAAACTGAACAATCTGCTCCTGAATGACTACTGGGTACATAACGAAATGAAGGCAGAAATAAAGATGTTCTTTGAAACCAATGAGAACAAAGATACAACATACCAGAATCTCTGGGACACATTTAAAGCAGTGTGTAGAGGGAAATTTATAGCACTAAATGCCCACAAGAGAAAGCAGGAAAGATCTAAAATTGACACTCTAACATCGCAATTAAAAGAACTAGAGAAGCAAGAGCAAACACATTCCAAAGCTAGCAGAAGGCAAGAAATAACTAAGATCAGAGCAGAACTGAAGGAGATAGAGACACAAAAAACCCTCCAAAAAATCAATGAATCCAGGAGTTGGTTTTTTGAAAAGATCAACAAAATTGACAGACCACTAGCAAGACTAATAAAGAAGAAAAGAGAGAAGAATCAAATCGACGCAATTAAAAATGATAAAGGGGATATCACCACCGACTCCACAGAAATACAAACTACTATCAGAGAATACTATAAACGCCTCTACGCAAATAAACTGGAAAACCTAGAAGAAATGGATAATTTCCTGGACACTTACACTCTTCCAAGACTAAACCAGGAAGAAGTTGAATCCCTGAATAGACCAATAGTAGGCTCTGAAATTGAGGCAATAATTAATAGCCTACCAACCAAAAAAAGTCCAGGACCAGATGGATTCACAGCTGAATTCTACCAGAGGTATAAGGAGGAGTTGGTACCATTCCTTCTGAAACTATTCCAATCAATAGAAAAAGAGGGAATCCTCCCTAACTCATTTTATGAGGCCAACATCATCCTGATACCAAAGCCTGGCAGAGACACAACAAAAAAAGAGAATTTTAGACCAATATCCCTGATGAACATCGATGCAAAAATCCTCAATAAAATACTGGCAAACCGGATTCAACAACACATCAAAAAGCTTATCCACCATGATCAAGTGGGCTTCATCCCTGGGATGCAAGGCTGGTTCAACATTCGCAAATCAATAAACATAATCCAGCATATAAACGGAACCAAAGACAAGAACCACATGATTATCTCAATAGATGCAGAAAAGGCTTTTGACAAAATTCAACAGCCCTTCATGCTAAAAACGCTCAATAAATTCGGTATTGATGGAACGTACCTCAAAATAATAAGAGCTATTTATGACAAACCCACAGCCAATATCATACTGAATGGGCAAAAACTGGAAAAATTCCCTTTGAAAACTGGCACAAGACAGGGATGCCCTCTCTCACCACTCCTATTCAACATAGTGTTGGAAGTTCTGGCTAGGGCAATTAGGCAAGAGAAAGAAATCAGGGGTATTCAGTTAGGAAAAGAAGAAGTCAAATTGTCCCTGTTTGCAGATGACATGATTGTATATTTAGAAAACCCCATTGTCTCAGCCCAAAATCTCCTTAAGCTGATAAGCAACTTCAGCAAAGTCTCAGGATACAAAATTAATGTGCAAAAATCACAAGCATTCTTATACACTAGTAACAGACAAACAGAGAGCCAAATCATGAATGAACTTCCATTCACAATTGCTTCAAAGAGAATCAAATACCTAGGAATCCAACTTACAAGGGATGTAAAGGACCTCTTCAAGGAGAACTACAAACCACTGCTCAGTGAAATAAAAGAGGACACAAACAAATGGAAGAACATACTATGCTCATGGATAGGAAGAATCAATATCGTGAAAATGGCCATACTGCCCAAGGTAATTTATAGATTCAATGCCATCCCCATCAAGCTACCAATGAGTTTCTTCACAGAATTGGAAAAAACTGCTTTAAAGTTCATATGGAACCAAAAAAGAGCCCGCATCTCCAAGACAATCCTAAGTCAGAAGAACAAAGCTGGAGGCATCACGCTACCTGACTTCAAACTATACTACAAGGCTACAGTAACCAAAACAGCATGGTACTGGTACCAAAACAGAGATATAGACCAATGGAACAGAATAGAGTCCTCAGAAATAATACCACACATCTACAGCCATCTGATCTTTGACAAACCTGAGAAAAACAAGAAATGGGGAAAGGATTCCCTATTTAATAAATGGTGCTGGGAAAATTGGCTAGCCATCAGCAGAAAGCTGAAACTGGATCCTTTCCTTACTCCTTATGCGAAAATTAATTCAAGATGGATTAGAGACTTAAATGTTAGACCTAATACCATAAAAATCCTAGAGGAAAACCTAGGTAGTACCATTCAGGACATAGGCATGGGCAAAGACTTCATGTCTAAAACACCAAAAGCAACGGCAGCAAAAGCTAAAATTGACAAATGGGATCTAATTAAACTAAAGAGCTTCTGCACAGCAAAAGAAACTACCATCAGAGTGAACAGGCAACCTACAGAATGGGAGAAAATTTTTGCAATCTACTCATCTGACAAAGGGCTAATATCCAGAACCTACAAAGAACTCAAACAAATTTACAAGAAAAAAACAAACAACCCCATCAAAAAGTGGGCAAAGGATATGAACAGACATTTCTCAAAAGAAGACATTCATACAGCCAACAGACATATGAAAAAATGCTCATCATCACTGGCCATCAGAGAAATGCAAATCAAAACCACAATGAGATACCATCTCACACCAGTTAGAATGGTGATCATTAAAAAGTCAGGAAACAACAGGTGCTGGAGAGGATGTGGAGAAATAGGAACACTTTTACACTGTTGGTGGGATTGTAAACTAGTTCAACCATTATGGAAAACAGTATGGCGATTCCTCAAGGATCTAGAACTAGATGTACCATATGACCCAGCCATCCGATTACTGGGGATATACCCAAAGGATTATAAATTATGCTGCTATAAAGACACATGCACACGTATGTTTATTGCAGCACTATTCACAATAGCAAAGACTTGGAATCAACCCAAATGTCCATCAGTGACAGATTGGATTAAGAAAATGTGGCACATATACACCATGGAATACTATGCAGCCATAAAAAAGGATGAGTTTGCGTCCTTTGTAGGGACATGGATGCAGCTGGAAACCATCATTCTTAGCAAACTATCACAAGAACAGAAAACCAAACACCGCATGTTCTCACTCATAGGTGGGAACTGAACAATGAGATCACTTGGACTCAGGAAGGGGAACATCACACACCGGGGCCTATCATGGGGAGGGGGGAGGAGGGAGGGATTGCATTGGGAGTTATACCTGATGTAAATGACGAGTTGATGGGTGCAGTAGACCAACATGGCACAAGTATACATATGTAACAAACCTGCACGTTATGCACATGTACCCTACAACTTAAAGTATAATAATAATAAATAAATTTTAAAAAAAAAAAGAAAAAAAAAATAAATAAAATGTACAAATTGGCAAGTTGAATAAAAGAAAAATAAAAGAAAAGGATCAAGAGAAAGAAGTTAAATTTATCCAAATAATGAAAAATTAAAGAAATTAAAAAGATCCAAATAAGAAGAGAATAAGTCGAACTATCTCTCTTCACTGATGGTATGTTTTTATACCTAGAAAACACTAAGGACTCTGTCAAAAAGCTTCTAGAACTGATCAACAACTTCAGTAGTGTTTCAGGATACAAATTAAATGTATCAATATTAGTAGCATTCATGATGGGAACCAAATCAAGAATGCAATCTCATTTACAACAGCCACAAAAAAACAAAATAAAATACCCAGGAATACATCTAACCAAGAAGATGAAAGATCTCTGTGAGGAGAACCACAAAACACTGCCAAAAGAAATCACAGATGACACTACCAAATAGAAAATCATTGCATGCCCATAGGTTAGAAGAATCAATATAATTAAAATGGCCATACTGTGCAATGCACTCTACAAATTCAGTGCAGTATTCCTATCAAAATACCAAGAACGTTTTTCATAGAACTAGAAAAAGTATTCTAAAATTCAAATGGAACTATAAAAGAACTAGAATTGTCAAAGCAATCCTAAGCGAAAGGAACCAAGTCAGAGGCATCACATTACCTGACTTCAAACTATACCATAAGTCTACAGTAACCAAAACAGCATGGTACTGGTACAAAACAGACACATAGACCAGTGAAACATAACAGAGAACCCAGAAATAAAGCTTTACTCCTAGAGCCATCTGATCTTCCACAAAGTCAACAAAAATAAGCAATGGGGAAAGACCTTCCTATTCAATAAATGGTGCTGGGATAGCTGACTAACCATATGCAGAAGAATGAAACTAGACCTCTGCATTTGTCACCACACACAATAACTAATTCAAGATGGATTAAAGATTTAAATGTAAGACCTCAAACTATAAGAATCCTAGAAGAAAGCCTCAGAAACATCATTCTAAACATAGACTTGGGAAAAAATTTATCCATAAAAAGCAATTGCAACAAAAACAAAAATTGACGAGTGGGACCTAATTAAACTGAAGAGCTTTTGCACAGCAAAAGAAACTATCAACAGAGTAAACTGACAATATACAGAATGGGAGAAGATATTCACAATCTATAAATCCAACAAAGGTCTAACATCTAGAATCTTCAGAAACTAAAGCAGTTGAACAAGCAAAAAACAACCCCATTTTTAAAAATAAGCAAAAGATATGAACAAACACTTCTCAAAAGAAGACATACATGTGGTGAACAAACATGAAAAAAAATGTTCCACATCACTAATCATCAGATAAATGCAAACCATAACTACGATGAGATACCATCTGCCACCAGTCACAATGGCTATTATTAAAAAGTCAAAAAACAAGAGCTGCTTAGTGAGGCTGCAGAGATGAGAATACTTATGTACTGTAGGTGGGAATGTAAATTATTTCAGCCATTGTGGAAAGCAGCTCAGAGATTTCTATTAATAAAAGAACTTTAGGTTCTAGATAATAAACAAAGTTACCATTCAACCCAGCCATCCTATTATTAGGTATGTATCTAAAAGAAAACAAGTCATTCTACTTATAGAATGGACTCACGTACTCATCGCAGCACTATTTATTATACAATAGAAAAGACATGGAATCAATCTGGGTGCCCATCAATGGTGGGTTGGATGAAGAAAATGTGGTACAGATATACCAGGGAATACTATGCAGACATACGAAAAATAAAAATACATCGTTTGCATCAATATGGATGCAGCTGGAGCTCATTATCTTAAGTCAGTTTGGTTGGAAACAGAAAATCAAATACCATATGTTTTCACTTTTTTTTTCTTTTTTTTTCTTTTTTGAGATGAAGTCCCACTCTCATCCCCCAGGCTGGAGTGCAATGGAGCAATCTCAGCTCACTGCAACCTCCGTCTCCACGGTTCAAGTGATTCTCCTACCTCAGCCTCCCGAGTAGCTGGGATTACAGGCGCCTGCCACCACGCCCAGCTAATTTTTGTATTTTTCATAGAGATGGGGTTTCACCATGATGTTGGCCAGGCTGGTCTCGAACTCCTGACCTCAGGTGATCCGTCCTCCTCGACCCCCCAAAGTACTGGGATTACAGGCATGAGCCACCGTGCCCAGCCATGTTTTCACTTTTAAGTAGGAGCTAAGCATTGGGTATTTATGGACATAAGGATAGCAACAATAGAAACTGTGGACTGTGGTAAGAGAGAGAGGGAAAGGAGAGAAGGTTGGAAAACTAATTATTGGGCACTATGCTTAATATGTGGGTGATGGAATCATTCATACTCCAAACCTCAGAATTACACAATATACCCATGTAATAAACCTGCATAGGTACCCCGATTTTAAAATGAAAATTTAAAAATAAATAAAATAATCTGATAATGATGTAAAATTTTTTAAAAAGAAAATGATTATTTTATTTCTACCTAGCAGCATTGCATTACTTATTTCCTCTTTGATCCCTTTCGTTTCTTATCTAGCATGCAGATTTATTGCTGAAAATGCTTTAGATCATATGACTTTATACGAAGTCTTTAATGTAGCAAAACTTTTAGCTGGGTCACCCAAATAGCAGAAATGACTGTTTTAAAAGAGAGACCCTAAACTAAATGGCCTTTAAATGAAAATCATACTGTATGATTACAACATTGTCTAAATCTTAAATTGCATGTAAAATATCAAACAAAACACTTAAATAGCCAAAAAATCCACCAAATTTGTTTTACTGATTTTCTTCAGTCCTTGTCCCTGTTTCATTTATTTGTTTGTCTCTATTTCTTTTAGCCTTTTAAGCATATTTAAGACAGATGTCTTAAAGTCTTTGTCTAGGAACCCTGATGCATGTTTCTTCAGAGACTGTTTCTGGAGATTGATTTTGTTCCTTTACACTGGCTGTATTTCCCTGTTTCTTTGTATGACTTGTGATTTTTTTGTTGACTATTGGACATTTCATCAAATAGTCACTTTCCCCAGTCTTTAAAATTGGCATGGAAGTCTTTTACCGATTAACAGGACCTTGAATCTTGAGGTTAGCCCAAGGTAGTCTTGTCAGGTCTTTGGCAGCATGCATTTGTTTGGTCCTATATGTGTGCTTTTTTTTCCTCCCTGAATTCCCCTGGCTGCTTTTAAGTGTCTTAATTTCCCAAAGAGCCTCACTCCAGCTTCTTCTTGGGGCCTTAGATGCTCTATTATTTTCCTTTGCCCATGATCAATCATTTGCCCCAGGTGGGTGCAAGTATATAGTCTTCCTGCAGTTTTCACATGTCATTGTCCATCACTATCATCCATGGCTTCTACCCTCAGATCTAAACTATGCTACCATTTCCTGTCTGTGCTGTGAGACAGACACACAGTCCCTGAGCAACCCACAGACAGGACAGAACTACTTTGCCAACAATTTACCCTGCTATTTCTGGCCTGAGGTAGAGAACCAGAAATTGTGCCATACTGTAGACTGAATGTTTGTCCCTCTTCAGTTCAGACATTGAAGCCTTAACCCTCAATGCCATAGTATTAGGAGGTAGGGCATTTGGTAATTCGGTTTAGATCTGGTCATCAGAGTGGAGCCCCCAGGATGTGATTAGTGCCCCTATGGGAAGAGAAAGAAATGCTATAACTTCCTGTCTCCACCATGTGAGGATACAGCAAGAAGGCAGGTATTTGCAATCCAGTGAGATGACCCTCACCCTAACCTGCCCATGCTGGAAACTTATTCTCTGATTTCCCAGCCTCCAGCACTGTGATAAATAAATGTCTGTTGTTTATGTCACCCAGTCTATGAACTTTTGTTACAGCAGCCAAGTAGATTAAGATAGGCCACTTCCTCCTGATCTCAGTGCAAAGAATGAGGCAAAGATAGATGAATAAAACTTGAAATTTCCTACCATTTGAATGTGGCTTTTTCTTTATTGGGTATTTACTTGGTTAATGTAGATCTTTGACTAGTTTCCAGAGGATCCATAAAGTTATTTTTATCAGCATTTGGTTGTTAACTTGATATTTCTGTAAGGGAGCAAGAGCCTGGAGCACCCTATTCTACCATCTAGCTGATGGTACTTTCCCCTGTAATTTAGAATGTTTAATAAATGGTGGGTAATATACCATGAATCCAGGTATGCTACATCAATGTTAGAATACTTCTTTTACCTAGGTGTTTTGAAAGTTGGCCAAGGCTGGATGTGGTGGCTCATGCCTGTAATCCCAGCACTTTGGGAGGCCGAGGTGGAGTTCAAGAGGTCAGGAGTTCAAGAGCAGCCTGGTCAAGATGGTGAAATCCCATCTCTACTAAAAGTAGAAAAAAATTAGCCAGGTATGGTAGCACGTGCCTGTAATCCCAGCTACTTGGGAGGTTGAGGCAGAAAATTACTGGAACCCGGGAGGCAGAGGTTGCAGTGAGCTGAGATTGTACCACTGTACTCCAGCCTGGCGACAGACCTAGACTCCATTTCAAAAAAAAAAAAAAGTTGGCCAAATATTTAATTAACATATTTAACTAATATTTCAATATCATAATTTGTATAAAAATGCTTAGTTTCTAGAAATTCATTAATATGATTCCATAGTTCACTATGTGCACTGTAAAATATTCTGAAGTATACATGATAAATAGCCAAGTTTCATGCCTAAGTACACACACTATACATATATACAGAGACATTCCTGAGCAATTACAAAATATGGTTTTGTAACAAACACTGTGTTTTTTCATATATAACAAATGCATTATTTTCTTCTGCCCAAAATGCAAATTTGCAAATTGCATCCAGGAACTCATCAAATCTGCTAGATGAATTATGTAATTCAATTTGGCAAAATTTTTGCACACAGCACAAATAGTTTTCTTTGGTTTTCTTGGATTCTGTTCTGAGAAGGAGGTAGCTGGAAAAAAAGTGAAAAATTACAGGATATGATTCATAAAAATCCCACATCTTTTTTGTGTGCTTGTACATTCTTTTTTGAGGGAAAATGTTTTTGTCCCACAGTAATGGCTCCTTGTCCTTCTCAATGAGTACTTTTTAGTCAGAAAGATAGCCACACACAATATTTCCAAGATACTCAAAAAAAGTAGTCACAAGGAGAAGACGCATGTCATTTAGCAGCTAAAAGAACATGTAGTATGTTCATTAAATCTCTTTTTCACCAGAAAGGAATGTGCAGCCTGAACTTTAACATGGCCACAGTATGTACAAAGAAACGAAACCTCAGCTATGTATGTTCCTGCCAAGCATTAGCTCAAATCTTTCACTCTTCAACATGTAACGAATATCTGTTTTCCTGTCATGTTTTGACAGTGAAGAAAATGAACCTCATTTCTAAGGGTCAGACAAGTGGCACTCACTACTGTTCCCTCCTCTTTTTATTTGATGCCAGCGGTAAGATTCAACACATAACACCAAAGAAAGGACTACCAGCACCCATTGTCAGAGACGGTTTTCAGTGGTTGCATTAAACATTAAATCTCTGCAGATGATCTATGTGTTTCTAATTTGTAATTTCTCTACGGAAGCAGCCTGCAAACTTTTTAATCATTTTCAGTTTGTCAAAAACTGTTAAGGCACTGGCTGCCCGTTATCCACAGTGAAGAGCTCTTTCAAGTAATGGAATGACTAGCAGTTTCAGAAGCTAAAGTGTCAATTTTATACATATGAAGAATTTGCAGAATAACAGAGCTAATGAGAACCCTAGAGATGTCCTTTCATGGCTGGAGACTGAGGTGACTTGCAATTCTCATCAATGTGAAAGACCGGATAAACTGCAACACCCTTGCCATAATGTTCAAGAGATGCTGAGTGGAATATTCTTTTAAATGCATAGCTAAATTCAGTGCTAGAAATACCAGGAAGGAAGAAGACACTGAAAAAGAAAGTGGCATGTGGGAGAGTTGATGCTGTCATTGGCTTGGGATGGGGTTGTGGAGAATAAGTTGCCAGTGTAAGTAACCCAAGGATTTATGTTTTAATACCTACATAAAGACAGAAGATGAACTCTTGGACTTCTTGAGATAGATAATTGAAACTGAGAAGCTCATCCTATCACAGGCATTCACAATTGACCAGGAACCTTGAAAGGCTGCTTCCAGGTGGGAGAGTAGAATGAAAAAATGTCTTCCCACTGACGACAGAATGACGAGGAAGTTGGTTGTTTCTTTGTGGAGACTGGATGGGTATAAAAAGTTTCTTCTGAGATTGTTAAGCCTGGACATAGATTTTTAAATTTAAATTTATATTAGTCATATGGCCAAATAATCCATAAGCAAAATAGTAGTAACAAGGATTAAAGTGATCCTAGGTAGTAAAACTACTGAAATGCCTGTCAGAAGGAAATAAAAAACTACCTGAGAGGGATATGTCTTCAATCCAGATAACATGTTATTCTCACAGATAAAAGCCCTACTAAAACTTAGCTCATGATAAAATAGTTTTAGAGGAGTAACCAAATTAATATAAGCAAGTGCTTGAGTATGAGATCACAGAGAACTCTGATAGAGATGGTAAACTAAATGTGTAGAACATTATTAAAATATAGAGTAAGAAATCTAAGCAATAAAGAAATAAGACACTAGAATAGTGGAATATTTAAAATTTAAGTACATCTTTAAAATTGAATAGTGTTTTTGAAAATTAAAATTTATAGTATAAAAATGCATAAAATTAGACCTGCAGTTTTAGAGGAAATTATTCAAAGACACCATAAAGAGACAATGCAGTGGAAAATGTAAAAGACAAGTTTAATGACATAAAGTATAGAGTAAGGCTTATCAGTATGTATCTAACAAGAGTTCTATCTAACAAGAATTAGGAAAAAATGGAATAGAAGACTAGGGGAGCTATTATCAAACATAGATAACTTAGAATTTTCCAGAATACAGGAAATAATGAAATTTTTACATTTGGGAAACACAGTCAGTCCCTTGCAGCTTACACACACACACGCACACACACACACACGCACACATACGCACACACACGGAGTCACACTTGCTCACAGAGAGGATCTTAAAATGCCAAGAGAAAAAAGATTATTTTCAAAGAAACAATTATTAAGCAATTACAGGCATCTTGGCAGTGAAAGTAGAGGCAAGTGTACAATAAAATGATGTTATCACAGTGCTGAGAAAAAGATAATTGGCAATCTAGAATTCTATACCCAGTCATGATCATTCAAGAGTGAGGCCAAAAAATAAAAAATAAATTCATCTCAGACAGGCAAGCTAGAAGAAAGTTAATCACTCCCATCCTGAAAGAAGAAAGAAATGAGGTGTAACCAAAATTATTGAGCAAAGATATTGGCAATACTTATTGACAACCTTTGTATTATTATAACTGGTTTTATGTAAATGGTCACACATATATATCAATAATTGCTCTAAATAAAATCAAGGTTTAAAAATAAAGTGAAACTAAATGCAAGGCAATAATGAGATGTAGGATAAAATAGAATATGTAGGACTCAATACAATTTGTGGTCCTTATTTTCTGCAAGTGGAGAGTACACATGTGTAGTTAAGAAAACTGACTTTTAAGTCAATGCTGCATTTGACTAGTGTGAGTAAAATAATAGACATATAATGTATATTTTTTAATAATAAAAGTTGGGTGTATAACTTTCAAATCATTAAATAGAAAATAACAAAGAAATTAAGGCTATGAGAAGATAATGAACTTGCCAAATGTCACAAGCGAGGCTGTTGTAGAAATAGGGCTGGAAACCAAAAGTCTGGATTCCCAGGCCTTCATTCTCTTCTCTGGAAATACTCTGGGAATACATCTACTAAACTTGAATATTGTTAGAGTATAAACAAGATTTGTACACTTATCTGCTTTTAAAATTGTTTCTTTTCTTTTTTTTTTGAGATGGAGTTCCACTTTTGTTGCCCAGGCTAGAGTGCAATGGAGTGATCTCAGCTCACTGCAACCTCCACCTCCCGGTTTCAAGCAATTCTCCTGCCTCAGCCTCTCAAGTAGCTGAGATTACAGGCATGCAACACCATGTATTTTTAGTAGAGACAGGGTTTCTCCATGTTGGTCAGGCTGTTCTCGCACTCCTGACCTGGTGATCCACCCACCTTGGCCTCCCAAAGTGCTGGGATTACAGGCGTGAGCCACCGTGCCTGGCCAAAATTGTTTCTTAAAGCTGTAAACATCTGACTCGGTTTGATCTCAACACCAATGACACTGATTTTTTAACACAGATTATTATATGGGGTGCCATATACTTTTCCATCCACTTTCCATTGAGCTTAAAAGAATTAGTGACAAGAAATGACTACTTTATAGCATCTAGCCATCCTTTATAAATATGTACTAATTGCAAAGCAGTGTTTTTGGCTGTTTGGGACTTCTGAGCTAAATTTAATAGTCTAGTGGGAGAAAGGGCACTGTATGTAACCATGAAAAAGAAGTTCGAATGTATCTGGTTAAAACAGGCTGGATTTTAAAATAGGAAAATTAAAACTTCAAAATGGTAGCACAGCATTAATGGCCCAGAGACCACCTCTAAGTACAATCTGCCTGATTGAGGGTGTTACAGCCTATCAGGATTTGGGGTCTGATGAAAGAATTAAAAATACTGCTTATCAAGGTCAGTGCTTTGAAAAGTAGAAGAGTTTGGAAATTATGCTTTATTAAGGAGCAATGAAGTAAAGCCAAATTGGTTATTAAAGAATTTGACTGTTGGGGACATGTCTTTCCAGAAATTATAAGCAACTAATTTTTTAAAACAAAATAATGGGAGAAAAGCAAATGACTGGAATTTAGAAAGCAATTTCTAAGTTTTTTTTTTTTTTTTAAAGGATTTCTACAAAATTAATCTCCTGTCATGGGGAACATCACACACCAGGGCCTGTCGTGGGGTGCGGGGAGGTGGGGAGGGATAGCATTTGGAGATATACCTAATGTAAATGACAAGTTAAAGGGGGCAACACACCAACAAGGCACATGTATATACATGTAACAAACCTGCACATTGTGCACATGTACCCTAGAACTTAAAAGTATAATACAAAAACATTTTAAAAAAATTAATCTCCTGTCTTTATACATCTTAACATTACATCTTCTTAATTGAATGTTGATCTGGTAGACCTCAGGGATGAAAGGGACTTGAACAAATATTCTAATCATATCGACTTTCTTGATAGGGCTGTGCCCAAATCTTTCCATGAATATAATTATATGTAATTTAGACCACACGTTTCTTAAATCTATTGTATCTCTGCCTCCCTATTATAATTTTATGAAGAAAAAAGAGAGGTCATATTTTTTAGACAGTCTTAGTATCACATGATTCTAAAGCCAAACCTATTTTGTGGTAATATTTCTTTTGTAGTTATATCAGATGGAGATTTAATGAAATTTTCATTTCCTTTATATAGTTATATTGCCAATTTTCTTGCTATTTTCCATGCTATTCTGAGAACAAGTACTGAATACTTAGGACATATTGCAGGCTGTCAGTGAATGTTGATTACATTGTATGCACTAGTTGGATAGCAGTAAAGAAGATGAGCTTTGTTCTGGCATTTAAATTGTAATTTACTCATCCATTAAATTACCCCTCTCATGGGTTCGTTGTGAGATTTAAACAAGAGCACAGGGTAAGTGGTAAATAACTATTAATATTTTTATTTTTAGAATAAATAAAACAACCAAAACAAAACCTGTTTAACAAAGGAGAAAAAATAAAAATTGTGCACTAAAAATACACATTCTTAAAAGAAACAATCTCATTTTACATGGATGTAAAGTCTTCACATTTGGTTATGAATAAATCTTCATCAATATATAATTAACTTATTAAAAGATGTACTTTTTATTATACCATTAAATTGATTCACTTTATCACATCTTAAGTTTTTAAATCTTATTTCTTTTGGAAAAAATATTTTTTAGAACAAAATATATATGGCATTATATTTTAAATGTATAAGCTTTCATTATGGAGTTAATACCTTTTCTAGATACACTAAGACCTTTAAATTTGATTTGGTCTAAGGTGCATGTAATCTTTTTAAAAATCCTCTTATTTCTCCAGTTTTTTTTTAAAGATTACAGAAGGAATTCATTAATCTTTTCATCTCTTTTCCTGAATCTTACTTTCCTTTTCTTAGGACATTTGAAAGAACAGCTGTCAGTCTTTTCCAAAGTAATTATTAGGACATGAAGGGAATTATCTATTTATGGTCAACCTGGAGGACCTAGGAATTTGCATAGCCTATTGGTATTACAAAGTTGAGGGGTAATTACTATATTTGGAAATATTTTGGGTTCAATAACCCTAAAGCACCACAGAAGTGTTAAGTAGTGAAAGATATTCTTTAGGCTTCCTTTTTCAACTACAAACTACTCTTTTAAAATAACAATATGACATTCATTCTTACTTTTTAAACATAGGCTCCACTTCTTCAATTTTTCGCTTTTTACCATGGAAACTTAAATGAAACAAAGAACCACAAAGTAACATTTGCCATTTGACAAATCTGATTAAACCAAAGGTGTTTACCATTGAAACCCAGTCTACCCACCTACTCCATCTCAAGTTTGCCTTTTTTAGACAAAATATTACTATCTTTTCCCAGAAGGAACCCAAACCATTGTCCATTGGAAACAGTTACATTTTAAAATGTTAAACATTGCAGGGGGTTATAAAATACAAAAATAAGTATTGGTCTTGGAATATTTAAACAGTTTTTGGAGTATGTGCTCTAAAGATATCTTAGGGTTCTTGGCCAGATTAGAGAAAGTTGTTGATATAGGAATAGAAACAACAACTTTTTAACTTGTACTTACTGTACAAATCTAGCCACAATTACCAGATCCATTTAAATGACTTAAAAAAACTTAGCAAAGACTGAGCATACAGTCTGTTCTGAAGGTTAATCATAGTTTTTTAGTCAAAGAATATCTTTAGTATGTCATCTTTGATGTGTCATACATACATCTGGAGAGGATAAGGGTCAAATCCTGCTCTCACTGTAACAATGCGTTAACCTTTTCAATGCTTGATGTTCTCATCTCTAAGTTAGACTAATAACACCTATGATGCAGGGTTCATGTGATGGTTAAATATCATTCAGGTACAGTGTTCAGTAGAGTGACAGGCACATGGCAGGTACTTTATCAGTGGTAGTTATTATTGTTCTTTATTCTAACCATCAAACTACAATCAAATAGCAACTCTGTTTTAATTTACTTCTTCTTTTGTGAATTTTCACATTACTGTAAGGGAGATTTAGTCACAAGTAAACCTTTTTTTTTGAAAATGGAATTGTACATTTTATGGTAATTCATGATTCATAATATTTTGTTTATCCAACAAATATTCGTCAAATATTTGCTATCCAGAGTCTAATGGTAGGCACCAAGGACATAGAAAAATAAGAACACTTTTATTTCAAATAGCTTTTATTCACATAGGACTAGAGGAAAATCTAATTCAGTAGAAAACACAAAACAAAGGGGAATCTTTTATTCTCTTCAAAGGAGAGTCATGACATTAACAACATCAACGATAATTTGGAACACACCATTGCATTTTCAAATACAAAAAAGGAATCAGAAGAAGGTGGACATTCCATGAGCATGTTCAACAATGGTATTGTTATTAGGTATTAATCCTTTATTAGATTATTATTTTTCACATCTGGGAAAATACCACTGGCAGCACAATTTTAAGAAAAGTTTGGCAACATGTATTTTTCTCAGCAGCTCTGGATGACAGATCTTGGTGATGCTAGCCAAAAAAAATTAAGGGCAAAACCACTGGTGCACAGAGGACAACAAACTGATCTTATTACAGAAACAGATATCAGACCACAATAGAAAAGACATTTTTATTTTACACTAAGCCAAAAATTCTAGATTATTGGCATACACATCAACAAGCCTGGTCTAGAGTGTTTAATCACAAAAGTAATAAATATTGGTTTCCTGCCTGCCCTGCCTACCTTATTTAAAAATATCAGGACATTTGCTTTCAAATGACACAGACTGCTAAGGCTGTAACCTACAAAATGGTCACTCATTTTTAACGGCTTGTTTGTTATACCTAGAAACCACTGAAAGGGCAATTTCCTATATCATAGTTATTGTGGAGGTAGACACTGACGTTGCTTCCCCAGAAAGAATTTGAGACTATTAAAGTGTAGGAAGAACAAATGGGGAGTTTTATCCAAAAACAACCCTTACATACCCAAGGAAGTGCCATTCCACTTCAGATTTTGCAATTCTTAATTCTTTGTTTTTTTAAAAATGACTCCATTTCTGTTGAATTTTAAGTTAATAAAACCAATAGCCCAATATTGCTGCAAGATCTCTATGAATTGTCATAAAATGCCAGCTCCAAGAAGGGGATTCAAGACATGGCCACAATGTCCCAGGAAACATTGAACTCTCCCTATTATATTTGACATTGCAACATTTGCTTCTATTGTGCCTAAGGCCTAAACAAAAAAATAAAAGGATTCCAATTTTTTTTTTTAAAGTCTGGAAATCTCTTCCTTTCAAAACATATTGATTTACAGTTTCTCCTTTGCCAGTTTTCCTTCAGGTGAGAGTTCATGCTTGTGGGTTTGACTCAAAGACATCTTCCAAAGGACAAGGTAATATAAGTACAAGTTTCTCTACACAGTAACTAGCACAACATGATTAGGGAGTAGCAAGAATGATGGCAAACTATGTTTGAAACAAAAAGAATAATTCTGCTTAATAAAACAAACTGCCAAGTCCAAAATTGTAGACCAAAATACAATAACTAAATCTATCTTTTAAGAATATTCGAAAAAGTCAAGTGGCTCTTGAAAAAAGATGAAAAACAAAAGACAGACAGAGTGTCTATCAAAGTGTTTATATAAAATGGCATGAAAGACAGTAGGCCTAGTGGTATCTCAGAAAATAAGTTGTCAAGGTCATTTCTACTAAGGAAATATAATGTAGAGATTTCAGAAACTTTTGATTGCTTAGATATGGGCAATTTGGTATAGACTGTTAGGCAGAAAAAGTAGAGAAGAGTTGAAAGAACATTATTTGTTAGAAATATTGTAAGTTTACACCAGATTCACCATGTATTTGCTAAATGTTTCAGTTTGAGAATTAAGATGGTTTGAGAAATTGCAACAACCTCATTACCTTATCATTGGATCAAGTCCAAACAGCCCCAGATCAGAAGTCTTAGGTTTAATTGTCTGACCTAGTTATTTCCAGCATAGTAATAACTGACTCAATTGTATTTAATGTATTTTACAAAAGCATTATACGAAGCTAGGAATATCATAGATAAAATGGACTGCAGTTGATTTGGAGAATTAAGTTATGTAGTATGAGTATAGCATGTGTGAATATACCTTGTTCACTTACAAATATCATCCTCTGGCCACTTGACAATCATGCTCTGCTTCATAAAGCATTTAATGGAGTAAAAGCAAGCAAGGAGGCAAGGGCTATGATTTTTGATGCAAATATGCCCAGAAAAAGAAGCCACACATAGGAACTTACATATTTAATGGTGGTGTTGATGAAGGTGACAAGATACATTATAATATTTCATTCCAAAGGCAGCACATTGTACAAAATACTGCTGGAGACTGTACTATAATAGTGGCCTTTGGGAACACAAGAAATCTGATGATGATCACGACCATGTTGATCAGTTTTGAAGACAACTAAATGCCTTCACTTCTTAGCATAGGCCATCTGGTTTTCATTTCTTTGAAAGTGAAAAACGCCATCTTTATGAAAATAGTTGAACAGGTGTGTGGTTTTCTACCTCTATCTTGTTTTCCCCTTATTTTCTCAGCAGGACAAGTGAATTCATTCCTGAAGCAGGAAAAGAATGTTAAGATACATGCCACTAGAAATGACAATGTCAGACACTGACAGAGTCATTTCAAGTTCAGAGTGAATCACTTTTAAGACGGTAAAGTTTGGCTTGTTTCTTTTGGGGCTATAAGACTTTTAATATTTCTTTCATTGAGATAAGTTGAGAATAAACATTCAACAGAGAAATACTAAGAAATATTCAAATTAATTATTCTAAACATAAATGCTGGCGTTAAGACAATAAGTTTGGCCAGGTGCAGTGGCTCACGCCTGTAATTTCAGCACTTTGGGAGCCTGAGGCGGGTGGATCACCTGAGGTCGGGAGTTTGAGACCAACCTGACCAACATGGAGAAACCCCGTCTCTACTAAAAATACAAAAATTAGCCAGGTATGGTGCGCATGCCTGTAATCCCAGCTACTCGGGAGGCTGAGGCAGGAGAATTGCTTGAACCCGGGAGGTGGAGGTGGCAGTGAGCCGAGATTGCACCATTACACTGCAGCCTGGGCACCAAGAGCAAAACTCTGTCTCAAAAGTTTTAAAATGCTGGTTGAAGAGGAATTTTTTCCCAGGAGATTTTCCAAATGATCATTCTATTTTACTTCCATATGGAGTCTGTAAAGAAACCCAGTAAATCCACAAGGCTTTATAAATGACCTTTGGAAATAAAGCAGGACTGAACTATTAAGAGAGACCAGTCCTGTAATTTCTGAAGCCTTTGTGGGAGGAGATGCCCTGCTTTCAAGGCCATCATGTTGTCAGTGAGAGGTTAGTGAGAGTGTCGTGTAGAACTGGAGTAAAAACTGAAGGCAAGATTTCCATCCCCAGGATTGATAACGGAAATGTGATTTGTAGTCATTTTTTCACAAATATCTCTATTTTCTCCAAAGCTGACTTCCAGCCCCACTATTGATATTATGAACTTGTTAAAATATTTAAAGATAGTTCATCTCAAAATGTTCTTTCCATTTACGAAGCAATGGTAACATAGCCTCTGGTTTTGAGTCCATTTTGGTTACTGTTTAATAAAATGAACTGTGTTTTTTAGTTTAATATCCAGCCCCAAATTATACAATTGGGAAAAATTAATATTTAAGACTTCTTTTTATACCTATGTTTGACAGTTTATTAAACTCTTAGTATTATTTACTAGATTTATGAAAAATCATTTTTATTCACCTATATGAGATATCATGAGACTGTGAGAGAGCCTATGTGATTTTCTTCAAAGTAAGGATCACAAAGAGATGCAAAATTGATAATACTCTGCTAGCCTCTCATTCAGAACAACTGTGAGCAATAAAATTTAAACCTGTAAGTGAAGAAAAACTATATCAAGTGAAACTACCCTTTCAAAAAGTGCTGGTCTATTTCAAAAGAAGTGTTGATATTTTCTGAAAGCCTCTATTCTGTCCCTCAGGGCTATGCTCCATCTTGTAACGGTATAATCACAAAGCACTGGCATTCTGTTCTTACAGCTACATTCAGCTGTGAATAATCCTCTCCATAGTTCATTTGCTTCTCCAGGTATCTGAAAGATTCTAAGTGCAACCTATTGGGTATGGTGTCACATGGGAGAATGTGTGATTAACTCATTAATGTGTCAAGTTTTAAATCTAAATAACCATGGAGATGTCCTAGTGATTTGGCTATATCAGATTAATGGCTTGGCATAAACACGTGGCTAAACTGTTGTAGGAAACTTCAGTAAATTAGTATATTTGCATTACACTGTTTTATTTTCCTATTCAACATCTAAAAAATATCTGGGAGGACTAAAAAGTAATGACAGAAATTTATAATTATGAAGTTGATTTTAAAACTAAACGATTATTTTTCTAATTAAAACATGAGTTTCCTTTTTAAAATGGGGGAGAGTCTTTTGTTAAGCCTTTGGCTCTCCTATTTTTTTAAGTAAATATCCTCAAGCAATCACTGCAAAATAACATAAGCTAGCAAATATGATTGTTATGAATTTCTCTGAAAATATCATGAAAATAAAATTTATAAAAAATTGATTACTACTATGAATCTAGATTGAATTTGCCCGTATGCAATGAAAGCAATTTTTACCTAATACTAAGTTACATTCCATTTCAGATTTCCTATTTCAAAGGGTGTCTCAAATTTCTAAGATGTTAAACCAAGTATTGAGCCATTTTTGTATATGTAATAAAAGTCTTTAAAATTAAAATGGTAATCCTAAAAAAAACCAAATGCATGAAAAACATGGTCTGACTGTATAACAAAGGGAGTTATATAATTCTACTTGAGTGAAATCTTTCATCTTTGATTTACAGGTTAGAGTCCTCTCTAACTAAAACCACATTGTTCCATATCTTTCATATCATGGCCTTCCCTAAAACCTTGTTTTAATTAAGGTTTCTTTCAGATTTCTGAATAAAAGCATGACAATCTTCACTTATGGCTTTAATATATCCTTTGAGTTAGAAAAATATATAAAAAGAAACATCAACTTTTTCAAAAGCATTGTCAGATATTAAATACTGTGAGATATTCTACCTCAATATCTTTAGGTGTTTGAGTTATATGTTGAAATAGAATTTTAGGAGGTAGGAGGATAACCTACTTATATTTAGTAAGTTACTTTTAATCTCAGAAATAAATGTCCTTTATTTTTAACCTTTGACACTAAGGCAACTTGTTTAAAGGCTGTTTTTTGTTTTTGTTTTGTTTTTTCACATGAAGGCACAACTTCTAGGTTAAGTCAATTCAAGGTGACTACAAATAAGCAGTGCCTTTGTTAACACATTTCAAACACATAGAAAATTGAGCAATGTTGCTTAAGTGATATTCGTGTGAACAGCTTCACAGTTAATAAAATGCAATCAGACAAAACAACTGTGTTAACCTGGAAAATAAACAAAATAATCTAAATAGTCAAGGCCCTCAAGTAATAGGGGAGATTATGGGTAATCTTCAGTTTTTCTAAAGGTAGAAACGAATGATGAAAGGTAAGAAGAAAGAAATTGACAGAGGGCAGAAAAATAAAGGTGAGTGAATAAGTCCTTGATAGATTTGCAACAAATTAAGACTACCTTTGAAAGGTTACGTGCTTTTCAAAGGCACTGAAAATGCTTGGTGGAACATTTGCTCAGACCTACTGTCATAAGAACAAGGGATGTATGCGGGGCTGGGAGGTGGGGCGACTTCATTCTCCAACACAGTTGCAAAATTGCAAATCGCCTGTGTGTGAGAACACAAAGATATTATGGACATTAAAAAAAAAAGTGATATAAAATATTGCACCATTACAAACAGTGTGTGAGGTTCCTTTGGCATTTGGACTTTGAGATACAGTGTGGTTTATTCCACTGAAAAAAGCCTCATGCTAGTGCCTCCATCTTGAACTTTTACTAGGAAGAGTTGAACTGTGTGTTAAAGTTTAGGGGAAAAAAAAAACCCTAACAAAACAAAACAAACAAACAAGAAACATTACATTCTGGGTGGAATTACTATCCATTCATAGTAAAAGCAAATCCTGTAAACAAGTTAAGACTGTTTGAAAAAAAAAAATTACCCAAAAAAAGCTGATCAGAATGTCAGGAATGAATACCCCTCAGGTTTTGCCCAAAATTTCACTGGCTGTCATAGCTTCTGAAATTAACAACATCTAGTGCTGTACTGAATGTTTCTAGTTCAAACTGGGTGTCTAGGAGTGGGTCATCCAGCATATTAAAAGCATGCTGGAAGCAGTTTCTTCCAATCGTGGTTTACTGTAACTCTAGAATCACAGCGGTTACGTTTAAGGAATCTTTAATGCCCTTTCAAGTCCATCCAAAGAACAAGTGAAGCTGCTGTTCAGAATTTTGTGCCCAGTGTTTATGTTCCATTGAATCTGTGCCACCCAGGCAGCAGACAAGACATGTCTGAGGGTGCTGGGGTGGGGGGATACACAATGATGTCACACACAGGAAATATCAGAGGGGGACTTGGCACTTCACAAGGCTGGCTCCTCTTCCATAGGCTCACCAGCAGTTCTGTAAAAATAAACAGGCAATCAGAATACGGCATAAGAGTACACAATGACATTGTAGATTTTCATGCATAATCAAAGCTGATTTTTCAGCTCTCTCTAATGTTTATTTGTGTTATTCAGTTATCCATAAATAGAATTTCTTTCCTAGGAAGTATAAACAAATGTCAAGGGGAAAAACATTTTGGATCCAAGCAATCATTGGAAATGTTCCTGTTTATATTAAAACATGTCAGAATATTTTATAACTCTAGATTCCAAAATGTATATGTTTTGTGTCTACTACAGTTCAATAATTTATTGAAAAATTAACTATGATATTTTATTTTAGGAGCAATTGCTGTGATTTCCTATGGAACCAGTTTGATAATGAGAGCAAAGGACCCAGCTAGCTTCTGGAGGAGACTCACTAGGGCTCTGGTTTTTGCTTCTGTTCTTTCATAACTGGATTGGCTGCCTGCCGGAGGCATTTCAAATCAAATTCTGAATTTGATTAACAAATCGTTGCTACAGACCCAATATTTTTACAAGAAATGCACTATGGTAGTGTGTAAATAGTTTTTATTCGGCATCATCTGCGGGGTGTTCTGCGCAGGCAAAACCAAAACTAATTGCTTGAAAATTTATACTTGAGATTTAACCTTAATTTAGTAACACTTTGAGGGTGTTTTAAGGCAAACTTTTAGAATGACTTTTAATTTAGTCAATAGAATAAATTGTAGCAGGAATCCAAATACATGAGGTAGTTGGATTGTCGTGGGAAGATTACTGGGATATGAGATGCCGGGTGAATTGAGTTTGCGTCTGAGCTCTGTGATTTGTTAATTTTGCAACTGCTGATTTAAATACACTTTTGTGAAGCTGTGGTTTCAGGTGTAAACCATGAAAAAAAAATGGCGTTCCTTACAGAATTAGCAAATGTTAAAAAATAAAGGAGGTAAAATTGACCTGTAAATAATAAACACTTTGAGACATTACTTAATAATTTAGACTTGTCCCTTTGCTGTCTAACATGCATAAAATCGTGTTGCCACACAAATGCACAGTTATGCCTTTGCTACCAGAAGGAAACAATATTTGGATGATGCTTCTCTCTAGGTAGCGGAATAATAGGCGGTGGTTTTCATTTTCTTCTTCACAATGTTTACCTACTTGCCAGGATTCTATAATGAATTACTTTCACATTAGGAAAAAATGCTATGTTTAAACCATAGCTGTTTATGCAAACAAATGAAATATTTGGCCATGTTATTTTACAGATTTATAAGAAAAAAAGCCAAGATTTCAATGCATCTCTAAATAAAGCTGTTGACAAACAAAGTAGTAGCTTAGCATTTTTATAACAAATCCGAAACATTAAAAGAAAGATTTTATCCATAGGATGGCAATTAAAAATTTTTAAAGCATCCTTTTAAAAATAAAGAATGATAATCATTAAGTCTTCATTATTTATTGTTACCAGAAAAGAAAATTCTAAAAGGGTCTGCGTGGAATATTTAAAAAGTTGCTTCTTAAGAAGTTACAGCCTGTCCTAGAGTGTCTGGGATAAGGATGTTGTGAGAGAGTGTTTAGAGGTGGTACATAAGATAAATGAGTCATACTTCAGAAAAGTCTTTTCTATCAAAAATGATCAGCATTCGAAGGAGAAAGCTTTTAAATTAAGGAAAACATTTAAGTGTTGAAACTAATTCATACATAAATATATAGCCTTATTTACATCTGAGAATATGTGAATAATACAATTATAGAACTCAAACTGGATATTCTAATGGAGACCGATTTTTCCAATTTCTAACCCAAGCTGCAGCAGGATAAGCTTTTTCCCCAAATCCAGGATTCAGTGTGGCTGGAATTCCAGAGACAGTCATGTGTGGGAAATGTCTCAGAGGTCACAGATGTAAGGAATACACATGTCCCTGTGGTGGAGGATCTGTGAATTCTCCACATGTCCAACCTAGGCTTAAAGGATGTGAGTAGGCTGTCTACACTGCAACCCACTCACTGCCAAAAATTAAGCCTCTTTGGTTGAAACAGGGCAACTTGCAGATACAATAGTAAGCTTTCTATCAGATGCTTCTCTGCCTTTTCCTCTCTTTGAAATCATTTTATATTGACCTCATTTTTTGGAATTAACCACTTATAGCTGCCCATCTTCTATTGAACCATCTACACATATACATAACTAACCAATTCTCTCTCTTTCATTTTATTTATTTATTTATTTTTGAGACAGGGCCTCACTCTGTTGCCCAGGCTGGAGTGCAGTGGCACAATCGCAGCTAACTGCAGCCTCAACCTTCTGGGCTCAAGCCATTCTCCTGCCTCAGTATCCTGAATAGCTGAGACTACAGGCATATGCCACCATGCCTGGCTAATTAAAAAAAAAAAAATTATAGATGGGGTCTTGCTATGTTGCCCAAGCTGGTTTTGAACTCCTGGCTTCAAGAGATCCTCCTGCTTTAGCCTTCCAAAATTCTGGGATTACAGGGGTAAGCCATCATGTCCAGCCTCAATTCTCCCCCGTGTCTTACAGCATAGAAGTGTTAGTAGCATAGCAAGTTGGAAAATATCCTGGATTTCAAGGTAGATATTCTGGGTTCAAGTCCCAGATGTTTTACTTTAGAAATTTGACTCTGAGTGAGTCAATGTCTCTAGATTGTCAATTTTATATTTAAAATAGAAATAATAATCCCTTACCTGCCCTCAGGGTTATGAGAATTGAATGAGTTAAAGTAAGAAAACGTGATTTATAAATTGTGAAGTGTGAAACAATTGTAAAATAACTGGATTATTTATATCTGCCATTGGGACAATTTATAGTATCTCCCTTCTCATATCCCTAGCTCTCAGTAGAGGTGGCATTATCTTCATATAATCCCTGTCCCTAGGTCACTATTTTATATGTCTGCATTTTTTAAAAAGATGATTTCTTTATGGAACATTTAGAAAGTAACCTGGTGAGTGATGACCCTTTAATGCCTGTGTTTGGAGGAATGAGAAGCAGTGCTCTGAAAATCTGGAGGCCTCCCACTTCAGTTATCCCTAGATACGTGCCTAGTTCACCTTGATTGACAAAGACACCAACTGGGGGAAGGAAAGACATGCAGGGAGGTGAAGACAGTAAGTTCAGAGATAACTATAAAATCGACCCAGCAAAGATAAATTTTAGTATAATGGTTTAACTAATTGAAAGATGTAAGCTTCTCTCCAGTAGGACAACATCACAGTGAACATTGATAGTTTTCTATCAATGAAAATCAAAGATTTCATATCCTAAAGAAGGATCAATTCAGTTCAACAGTCATAAGATAATTTACAAAAGTAAAAAACAAAAAGGAAGTAATTTCACTTGAGATAAGATGTAGTGTTAAATTAAATTCTTGTATTCTCTCTTAAATCTTATTTCTTGTGGTTTTAAAAATAGCATTTGTTAATTTATGTTAATGCGGTTATTTAATAAGACATTTTCACATTTTGCTGATTTAATTTAATTCTTATTTCTTACTTCTACTCCTCTTCCTCCTGAAAGGCAAGCAATACAATGCCTGTGACATTATTTTGTTTACAGGTGTTCTTTACAGCTGTGTATTATTGTTTTGGGGGTATATATTTTTACTTTATGTAAATTTTATCTTTATACACTTGTGCATAGTTTTCTCACTCAGTACTGTATTTATTAGATCTGTCATGCACTTTATGTTTATCTAGTTTGAAGCTGGTAACTTCTACGTGGCATCCCCATATGGTGCATCCACCACATTTTAACTATTCATTCTTCCAATAATGGACACTGGGCTTGACTCCAACTCTCTATTCACCATAAATAAAGCTGTAGTGAACTTCCTAGTACACGTACTCTAAAGACTTCCGCTGAGAATGTCTTTGGTATACAATCCCAAGAGCAAAATTAGCAGGTCACATATTTTATGCATATAAAATGGTACTAAATTAGTATACAGCATGGCTACCATAGTTTATCTTCCCAAAGCAGTGAGGCTCTAAATCCCCACATCTCCACCCATGCTAGCAATACTTAGTTTACTAATATTTTTCATTGATTCTAGAAAAAGTTAGTGAGTGTGTACTGTGTGCCCTGGTTCTGTTCTAGGCACTAGGAACATAGCAATGAACGAAATAGACAAACATCCCTGCTCACATAGAACTCACATTCTACATTGACCTTATATTCTAATTGAATGTTTACCATCTAATGTATGTAAAACAATACCTTGTTGTTATTCAAATTTGCATTTATTTGATAACTAATCAGTTTGGACAAAGATTTGACTTTCAGTAAGTCACAAAAGCCAAAGTAAAAGAGAGAGAATCAAATGACTTTCATAAGTATGTGTCATAAGTAACTCTGTTTATCTCACTGATGACTTTTTTTTTTTTTGAGATGGAGTCTCGCACTGTCACCCAGGCTGGAGTGCAGTGGCCGGATCTCGGCTCACTGCAAGCTCCGCCTCCCAGGTTCAGGCCATTCTCCTGCCCCAGCCTCCCGAGTAGCTGGGACTACAGGTGCCCGCCACCGCGCCCGGCTAATTTTTTATATTTTTAGTAGAGACGGGGTTTCACCGTGTTAGCCAGGATGGCGTCTACCTCCTGACCTCCTGATCTGCTCGCCTCGGCCTCCCAAAGTGCTGGGATTACAGGCGTGAGCCACCGTGCCTGGCCTGATGACTTATCTTTCCAGCATTCACAAACTAATGTTATACATAACTAATTCATATATTAGTTCGCGTTGTATGAATTATATTTTATGTTCTTTCATTTCCCCATTCACTTTTATTTTTGATCTTTCCTCTCCAATGTTACACCATTTTGTATACATACTAGACATCCCATAGATAGTTTTTGAAATGTTTATATACATATGTTGGGATGATTTCAATGCTCTTTAGAAGTATAATAATTTCAATCAAAAGCGAAATAAGAATTTTCAACAAAAGAATAAATATCCAGAACTATTCTCAGTACAAACTTCCTATGTAACAATTCCACACCTAAATGTGTGATTGGAAATATATTCCCTCATATCACAAGGCTGTGCAGAAATAAAAGCCAAACAAAAGCAAACATATTTATACACATACACACACTCACACTTTCCATAACAATACAACTGGCAGCAAGTTTTTGCGGGGAATTAACATAGATTTTCTATTAGTACCATTACTCAACCCTAGTTTGCCTTATTACTTCCTTTTCTCCATGTTCGCCTCTTAATTCTACAATATATAGTCACCTTCAACCAACTTCTTCCTTTTTTCTCTCTCAGCTAATGGCATTATCATCCAGACTATTAATTTGAACTTCTTTCTCTCCCCTTTCATTGATATTTCATGAATTGCCAACTACTCACTATTTCTCAGCAATTTATCTACACTAGGTTTTCTTCCTCTCCATTTCCTCTACCATGATTAATTGGCTTCTTTACCACAATTACCATAAGGATTTCTTGGCTGTCCCTTCAGTAGTATGCTGGCCCCTCCTCCGTGACACTCTCTGTTCAATGTATAGACCTAAGTTGTCGCTCTCTCTCTGTGAAAGCTTAATACTGAAAACAGGATATAACTCAAATTCCAATGGTAATATTTTAATTCCCTTCCATTAAATTTTGCGCCATGATCCCTTCCTACTAAGCTAGCTTATTCAACTCTGTGGCACCCCAACTGCCCTGAGAGTCCTTTCCCAAAGTTTGTACTCATATACTCTCTGAAGTTTTGCTCATCTGTTACTAACGAAATGGATCCTGAGTATCTAATTTGTGTCAGGTAATATACTGCTATTAAAAAAATAATGCTAAGCCAAAGGGACACAGATTCTATTCTTAAGGAGTTGACAGGAGAAAACATAAAATAATCAAATAAGCACACAAATGTATCCAATTTTCAATTATGTCACATGGAATAATGCAGAAGTGTAAGGGAGACATGAGAATGTGTGGAGGACCTGATCTAATTTGGGGGTTAGTGGTCAGTGAACATTTTTCAAGAAGAAGAAGTAATATTTGATTGGAAATCTACAGGATATGATGAAAAGAATGGGAAAGCCAATAAAGGGTTTGTGGAAGAAGGTAGAGGACAGGATAAACATTCCAAACACAAGAGAAGGGATGTGCCAAGGAAGCCCTGATGTGGACATGAGAATGGCTTTTTGGAGGAAAACTGAAGCCACAATGAAATATCATTCCACACCCACAATAAAAGGCTAAAATTATACAGACTGATTTTATCAAGTGTAGGTGAGGCTATGATGCAATTGGAACTGTCATTCATTGCTAGTGGGAATGAAAAATGGTACAGCCACTTTGGAAAACAGTTTGGAAGTTTCTTTTGCAGTAAAACATATGACTTCCCTGCAACCCAGAAATTCTACTTTTAGCTATCTTAGCTATCTATCCAAAAAAACTGTGTGCTGTGACCACAAAAAGAAAACTTGTACGAAAATGTCATAGAGATTTCAATTCCTCAAGATAAAAGTTCCATATGATCCAGAAATATCACTTCTGGGTATATATCATCCAAAAAAACTCAAAATAGGATCTTAAAGAGTTATTTGCACATCCATGTTCACAGCAGCATTCATTCACAATAGCCAAGAGGTGGAAGCAATCCAAGAGTCCATCAATGGATGAGTGGATAAAGAAAATGTGGCATATACATGCAATGGAATATTATTCAGCCTTAAAAAAGAAGGAAATGTTTTCATATGCTACCACATGGAGAAACCTTAAAGATATTACACTAAGTGAAGTAAGTCAGTAGAAAAAGACAAAAATTGCATAGTTCCAATTATATGAAGTATCTAAAGTAGTCAAACTCTGAAACAGAAAGCAGAATGATGGTTGATAGGGCCTGAAAGGCTGAGGGGGGAAGAGAAGGGAGTTGGTCAATGGTTACAAGGTTTCCATTTTGCAAGTTCCAGAAACCTGTTGCACAACAATACACATATAAACACTGCTGTACCGAACACTTAACATGGTTAAGATGGTAAGTTTTACATGTGTTTTTAAACCACAATAATAACTAATTGATCAGCTTTATTCATAATAACCCTCAAAGTGTAAGCAAGCCAAACATCCATCCAACAGGTATATGGATAAACAAATTAGGGTATATTAATACACTGGAGTAATGTACAATAATAAAAATGAATGAACTTCTGATTGTAAATGGCGTGAATAGATCTCAAAAACATGCTTAATGAGGTGAAATAAGTCGTATTAAAAAATACAGTACACATGCATGATTCCATTTAAATGAAATTCAAGAGCAGGCAAACATAATTGACGGTGTTAAAAGTAAAACGGTAGTTACCTCTGGAGGGAGTGGCACCGACTGGAAGTGGCAGAAGCAAACTTTTGGAGGTAATAAAAATGTTCTTGAACTTGTTCTGGGTGGTGTTTATATGAGTGTGGCATTGGTAAAAATCTTAGAATGTGTGGATATTATTATATGTAAGATATACTTCCATTAAAAATTAATTAAGGTCGTTGTTGGAAACCACATCAGAAAAGAAAGAGGAAGAATGTTAGAAATAAGGCAGGAATTATAGATATGGGTCTACTCATACAGACCTTATGGTGTCTATTGAAGATGATGATCTTTATGTTAATGGAAATGGAAAAGTATTGAAGGGTCTCAAGCAGAGGCATGACCAGATATGCTTTCCAGTTGTTTTGTTTTGTTTTTCACT
This sequence comes from Theropithecus gelada, assembly GCF_003255815.1. Classification (NCBI taxonomy): domain Eukaryota; kingdom Metazoa; phylum Chordata; class Mammalia; order Primates; family Cercopithecidae; genus Theropithecus; species Theropithecus gelada. The sequence goes on from NC_037670.1 coordinate 93,778,518, forward strand.
GAGGTGTATAAAATGGATTAGAAAGAAGGTAAAACTGGATATGAAAACCAGTAAGGAAAGTACTGTAAAAGTTTGGATGAGAGATGAAGATACTTTGGACTGAGTGTCAGCAGTAAAAATTAAAAATATATATATTGTGCTCAAGTTATTGTCTTGTAAAGTAAGGGCTTCTTAAATTGTCTTGTCAAAGTAAAGACATCTTGAATGCCTTTTGCCCTCTTTACTATGTGAAATCTACATGTTCTTCCACCCTGATTCACTTCTCCCTGGTTCTGTGATTTGCTCCCTAGTCCTTGACCTATAAGGTGTTTTGTCTTGTTTTGCTTTGTTTTTTCATTTTGCAGGACCCTATTTCAGTCTTATCAAAGACTTGTCATTTATTATAGTTGATTGTTCATGTTTGTTTCTGTGGTAGGAAGAGTAATAGTCCCCAAAGGTGTCCATGTCCTAATCCTTGGAACGTGTGAATATGTTACCTTACATGGCAAAAGTGATTTTGCAGTTGTGATTAAAGTCAAGGGTGACAAGGTGGAGAAATTAAACCTAAATTATCCTGATGTGTCTAATCTAATCATATGAGCCCTTAATAGCAGAAACCCTTTCTCACCTGAAGTCAGAGAGAGATGTGATGACTGAAGAAAGGTCGGATAGATGTGAAGTTGCTGGCTTTAAAGATGGAGGAAGGGGTCATGAGCCAAGGAATTAAGGCAACCTCCAGAAGATGGAAAAGGCAAGGAAACCAATTTCCCCCCACAGCCTCCAGAAATGAAGGCAGCCTTGCCAAGACATTGCTTTTAGCTCAGTGAGACCAGGGTTAGACTTCCGACCCACAGAAAGTTTGTATTGTTTTAAGCCATTAAATTTGCAGTATTCTACTGCTGCTGTAAAAAAGTATGTGAACGTTTTGAGGAGTACAAGGCAGCTTTGTGGTCCTGGCACCTAACACTTTATCTGGCACCTAGAAATAATCAGAAAGTGTTGAAAGAGTGAATAAACTTGATATTTTCACATGTTCTTCTTCGTCATTCTGCTGGTTGGAGGATAGTCCTGATTGATTTAACCTATGAACAGCTAAAGGTATAGATGCCCAAGTATAGGCTCTATATTCTTATATTATAGATTACTGAATCATGGCCAATATATTAAAAGAAGAAACAGGCCAGGCATGGTGGCTTATGCCTGTAATCCCAGCACTTTGGGAGGCAGAAGCGGGCGGATCATGAGGTCAGGAGATTTAGACCATCCTAGCTAACTTGGTGAAACTCCGTCTCTACTAAAAATACAAAAAATTAGCTGGGCATGGTGGCACGTGCCTGTAGTCCCAGTTACTCAGGAGGCTGAGGCAAGAGAATCGCCTGAACCTGGGTGGTGGAAATTGCAGTGAGCCGAGATCATGCCATTGCACTCTAGCCTGGGTGACAGAGTGAGACTCCATCACAAAAAAAAACAAAAAAAACCAAAAAAAACAAAAAAAAAAAAAAAAAAAAAAAAGAAAGAAAGAAAGAAAGAAAGAAAAAGAAGAAGAAGAAAACTGTAACAAGTTGAGGAAGAAGAAAAATGATAGAAAAATACTGAAAGTCAACCTTTATCAAGTATTTACTACATTCCAGGTATTGTTTTAAGTTCTTGTGATGTGTTGTTTCATTTGATTCTCACAACTCTATGAAATTTTTCTCTCATTTTAAAGATGAGGAAAATTAAGCCCAGAGAGATTAAGTAACTTGCCCTTGAGCAAACAACTGTGAAGTGTGGAGACTCTAGAGGCAAGCTCTATTCTTCCTCTGTAGTGGTGAGAGGACAGGACTGAAGGAGTAAAGACAAAGATGAGATGGGAAGCTAAACTATGCATCTTAGTTTATATATATTTCTATTCAATTTTGTTTCTTTTTTCAAAGTAAACACTGTTTTACAAATAATACAGAACTGAACCTGAAAATACATAATTGGGCATTGGAGGATTACAACATCCCTAATGTTCTAAGTCAGACTTTACACGCACCTCAAGACCACATGTTAGACATGTTGGGAAAATAGAGATAAAATGATGGCTCTGGGAAGAGGAGGAAAGATATGTGAAGAGGGGGCAGATTGTTCCTTTTACCAGGAGCTTCCAAATCTCACCTCAATTTTTGGCTAAGGCTTTGTTGACACTGGATGAAAATTAAAAACAAAATTTACATTGAAATGTTTGCCTGCTAATATAGTTTGGATAAATGTTCCTGCCCAAATCTCATGTTGAAATATAATCCCCAGTGTTGGAGGTGGGACCTCATGAGAGGTGTTTGAATCATGGAGGCAGATCCCTCATGAATGGCTTGCACCATGTCCATGGTGATAAGTCAGCTCTTGCTCTGAGCTCACATGGGATCTGGCTGTTTAAAAGTGTGTGGCATTTTCCCCTCCACTCTCTCTCTTGTTGGCTTCTGCTTTTGCCATGTGACGTACCCACTCCCCAATCACCTTCCTCCATGATTTTAAGCTTCCTGAGGCCTCTTGAGAAGCCAAGCAGTTGCCAGGAACTTGCTTCCTGAAAGGCCTGTGGAACTGTGAGCTAATTAAACCTCTTTCCTTTATAAATTACCCATTCTCAGCTATTTATATAATAGCAATGCAAGAACTGCCTAACACACATACTTAGTTATCTAAATTGTCTGAATAAGTTCTTAGTTACCTAAACAAGTGCTCAACATAATGGTATCATAGAATAATATAAGAGGATTGAATAATTTGTGCAACATTTAGCTTCTAGAAGCCTTTGGAGACACCATCCTATTGGATGGGCTATTTGAGGAAAATCATGTCTCTAAGTACATTAGATATGAATGTATATTTAATAATGGTCTATATTTCTATATAAATCTTAAGATTCAGGAATATGGGGTTTGTGATGTCCTTGGAACTACTGATAAGCCATTCAAAGCTCAGGTAGATGATACTTGGATTTAGCTGATTATTACACTTTTATATTCATAAACTAGATAGTTACTCAAAAACCAAAGTGGTCAGACTTCAAATAATATGTTTTCTCATGTTTCTGTAGTATTGATGACTTGAAACCATCATGTTCAGAAAGGTTGCCAAAAGTTGAAAGTTAAATGATTAAAGAGACAACTATACTGGATTTTGTTAAAAAAAAAAAAAAAAGTAACACGATTTACAGGTCAAAATGACAACTGCAAATCTAACTTTCAAGTTAATTTGGTTTTTGTGTTAGTTAAAAAAAAAAAATCACAAAGTCACAAAGTCATGCATTGTAGAGTGCAAATGTGCTCCTAAAAACCTAATAGTTGATCATCCTGAAGTCTTGATTGCCTTTCCAAATCTTTTCTTGATCTTCAGCAGAGCCTGAACTGGTATCCAAGAGTAAACCTGAGCACTGCACTGACCTTTCCAAAGTAGAAGCATTTTGAAACAGATATTCAACAAATGCAAACTACAATTGTTCAAAGGTACACATTCCTAGCAAACAAGAAGAAAACGTCTTGCTTCTAAGTAGTACGCTATATGTGACCAGGCCTATATATTTAATTTTCTTTGACTATATAACTTGGATCCCTTCAGGATTTTTTGTATTTTGTTTGTTTTTTTTTGCTGACCCATCAATCTTTTTTTTGATCAAGTCTTTTGCCCCTGGACAATTATGTGTTATAATTGAAAATTAACTATCCCCAAATGAATTCCCACATATCAGCCTTTTCCTAGTAACTTATGCTTCAAGGCCCATCAATGTAGTTATAGAAACGAAATTACTATCTGCACTGTGTTTTCATCCCCTCCCCCATCCAAGAAAAATGAACAAAAAATACTTACAATGGTTCTTAGCCAGGAGCATTTTATCCCTTATTCACTAGTGGTAAATGAGTCAGATATGAGTTGGCCAGGAAAAGAGCTGCTTTACCCAAAATCTTAGTATGAAATGAGTCATCTCACTCCAAACACCAATATGTTCTCCAAAATAACTGGCAAGAATTTCCTATAAAAAGAATCTTGCCTTCACTCTTTTCCATCCATTTAGCTCTCTGATTTTTCTAATTTTTCAATTTCCTGCGTGCTTATAATATTGCCTTCATAAGAAAAGCCCAGAAACGTTTCCGCCGCTTTATCTCATTTTGAAAGTCATCTTTCCTGTGTTGAGTAGGGGGACAATACTGATAGTATTCCCCTGAAAAGAGTAAATGCTCTGTGGCTTTTCAGAGCATTCTCTCTCTTTCTTTCTCTCTCTCTGTGTGTGTGTGTGTGTGTGTGTGTCTGTTTGTCTGTCTCTGATGAAATTCATGCATGGTTCAACTGAAATGCAAGAGCCAATTCTAGAAGAATTTTTCTTTTCCTCCGCTGAAAAAGGGAGTTCAGTTCAAAGTCATCAAAAATATTTCAAGCAAAATCATTTTTCTTCCCACAAGAAAAATCAATCACAATAGATGTAATCTGTCTAAAAGTGATAAACGAACATGAAACCAGGCTACAAGCTCTGACTCTGCTTTCCTGCACATCAGAACATTCACATTCTCTCTCTGCCATCAGACGAAGCTGGAAATAAAAATCACTGTGGACTGAAGCCAAGGTTCAATCCCTATAGATTATCATGAGTCAAGCACACTATTTACCTGAGGATAAACAAGTTTGCCTACAGGGCCAATTCCTGCCAAACTGCTGAGATTTTTATATTACTTGAGGCTCATAACATCACTTATTATTGTTAATTATTCTAAGCTCTGCAATTTAACGGGCAAAAATATTTACAATTCATTTCACTCAGGTTGAAATTTAGCTTCGTTTTTCTATATTAAATTAATTCTAAAGAATAGCTATGCTCCTTTTATATCCAACACTAACAGATGTTAGTTTCCTCAGTTTTATGGCCCTCAGATGACAGACAACTAACTGTTTTTGGCCTTGGGAATAATTGCAACACCTTTGGATTATGAACTTGGTTCAGTTCTTAGCTGGGAACGGCAGGGGGTTAGTTCATATTATCAAAGATGTAAAGTAAGTTTTCCCTTATGCTCTAGATATTCATATAAAGATATCTTTCAATAGACTAATATACAGCTTTTCCCCCTTATTGCTAATCTGCTGTTTAAGTGGTTATGGTAAGAGAAAATAATTGCATAAAAAGAAAATCTCTTATTCATTTTATCTCCTGCTCTTGGCCAAAACAAGATGTTAAATCCATTAAACTCTGAGTATCCAGTAAAAGCAAGAAAGTAGGACTGTTCGTATTTGTGCATTCTTGGGAAAATTGCCAACCTGTGCACTAGTAGCAGGATCTGCGTAATTAATGGTGATGTTATTGACGGAGGGAGTCTGATTTCCTTCTCCAGAGCAATTTAAGAGTGCAAGCTGGCAGAGCTTTAGCAAAGCCTCACCTGATTTGTTTTTAAATTGAGGAAATGTGACCTTGAAGTCAGCCATAGAAATCACCAATATTAATGTACATTTGTGGTGGCTTTGGTAGACTTTAAAGAAATTCTGAATGTACCATTTACTGCAGAACTGAATGATGAACACCAAATGTACAAACTGACAAACATTCCTTAAAAAGAGAACAAGCAAACCAAATCTTAGGTTAACTGTGTTTTTTTCTCCAGAAATCTATATTCATAGAAGATACATTAAAACTAATTCTGTCTTATAAAATAAAATAAAATCAGCCCCGAGTTCACACAGTCCTTTACACACAGTCTCTTGTCTCCCTTGCAGGCAACTTCCACCTTTATCCAGTTGTTGGACCTCAAGGACAACCATGTAAGGAGTGTGTATATATTTTGGCTATCCAACGGTCTAGCATTTTTCCCATCTTCTACTCTCCTCTTTCTCTTTGTTATATCAGCAATTTCAAAATGATTAGAGAAAGGAAAAGAACATCTGGAAAAACAGAGATAACTAGGAAAAGGAGTTAATCCCACAAGCAGCTCTTTCCATAATGATCTGCACTCAATTATCTGATAAGGCGTGATTTTTCTCACCATCTATCTCATCCCCTCTATTTCTCTGTGAACTGCAACCACATGCTCCAGCTCTGCATTTTGCATGAAGAATGAAGCAATGAATTCTCGATAGCCTAAAGCATGTGCTGTGGCATCTGTGGCTTTGGAGAGGACAAGTGGTGGAAGTGGAGGAGACAGGTGAAGGAAAGCCAGGAGGAAGATTCACAAATATCAACGATGAACGTGGATATGACTGACCCGGATTATTCCCCCATGCTGGATTCATACCTCGTGTCTTCCTGAGCAAAGGGCTGTTCCACATCCACTGTTAGGGAGGCCAGGGCAGAAACGGTCTCTGTCTCCTCTTGCAACTGAGCACCAGCCAGAGCACAGCCCCTTGGCACAGCCACCATCCTTACTGACTTCCAATACTTGCCTAGGAAAAACATCCATCATACTTTATAAGAATTGTAATTACAGCAGTAATAATCAGAATACTTACATAAGTCCAACTCAGAGCAGTTGTTAAGTTAAAATTCCCCATGTTATACACAGTTGTAATTTGGTTTCTTGACTGTTATGATTAGGTCTGTTTCTCAATCTAAGAATGCCAAGTTGTGAAGTGCCCATATTCCCAAGCTGAATCTCCCCCTTGCTCACACAGCAAAAAAGTGAGGAATAATCCATGGCCTACTGAACTCACCCTCAGACTGACAGCTGTCTCTGCAACTAAGTAAGCAAACTCTGGGCTTCACGCTCCCTGGGAAACCCGCAAGAGACCAGGAGGCAGCACTCTTACAGAGAAAATGAATGGAATCGTACTGTTAAACATTGCTACTTGAATCATTAACTTTTAGAAAATGAAGTTGGAATATTAAAGAAAAAGAAAAGCCCAGAAATGCCAGCATGAATTGAATGGCAACTTTGCCAGAACAATCAGGTTTGTTAGTCCTGGATGTTCTTTCTTTCTCAACCTCAGGGTGTGTACTAGAACAATAATTGATTTAAAACTTTAATATATGTACTGGCTGATGTTGGAGCCCATCCATATGTCATACTGATGTTTCTTTTTTTGAGGCAGGAAAGGAGAAAGAGAGGAAAATAGAAGGTCATTTCATGAGAACATGCCAATGGGATAAATATGAAAGAGCAGAGTTAATGGCTTTCTTGCAGCCCTTAGGCTATTTTTTTGTGAAATGCTGAGTAGCCCCAAATCAAAGCAAGAGAATCTCCCTAGGTGCTGACATGACTCACCAGGTTACTACTATCTCTGCAGCCTGACTGGATGGCAAGAACTTTGGTATGCAGTGTTTGCTTACTTCTTAGAAAAAAAAAAAATCTTGTTTGAATGGAAAAGGCATATGGATGAATGCTGGATTGGGCAGTAAGATAACAGGGTTCTGAACCCAGCGCTGCCATCCCAATGACGTTAGTGAGGCTTTGCAGGACTTTATTTCTGACTCTTGAAATAGGGAGATGCCTCAAATCTCTTGAAGCTCTAACATTTTATGATTGGCCTTTCCTTATCTTACTGTTTCATAGAGGAACAGATGTCACATTATGGGAGGATACTCTGTCTCCCCATCTGTTCCCCAGGCCAACAAGACCATCTGACATAGGTGTCAGTTACTATTTAACTTGCTGTGATTCCTTATTCTGACCATAGTCTGAGAATCTAAAGCTTTTAATTTGCACCAAACAATAACAATTCTGTCAGTGAATCCAAAAACTAACATTTTTTGAAATCTAAGGCTTTTTCACATGTTGAGGACACAAAGATGCTTCCCTAACACCAAGAAATGCATGGTCCAGGTGAGACAGCCCTGTTAGTTAAGAATTACAATTCTGTGTGTAAAATGCCCATGGTGATCTTGAACGGGAATAAGTAGAACATGTGTTTAAGGTGATGGGAAAGTATGGAAAGACTTGCCAGGAAAAATAACACTTGACTGAGTATTTGAAAGACCATTAGAAATTAGAGTACAAATGTGCTCCTAAAAACCTAATAGTTGATCATCCTGAAGTGTTGATTGCCTTTTCAAATCTTTTCTTGATCTTCAGCAGAGCAAGTTGGTGCTCAAGGGATATCCCTGGAAGGGGAAACAGCACATACAAATATACATAGACTGGAGTCTCTGTGTTTTACTGGGTGACCATCAACTGCTGGGAATGACTGGAACATAGGAAGAGTCTGGAGTGGGATGGATGAGACTGCTGTGGTAGGCAAGGGCTAATTAATACACACTCTTGAATGACAGATCGATGATCCTGGACTTCAGCCTGAGGATGATGAGGGGGCATTTTAAGCAGACAAGGTATACAATCAGTCTTATGTTTTTAAAAGATCCCTTTGAAGAGATTATGGGTGATGGATTGGAAGGTGATAACAGTGGGGGCAGGAAGACTAATTTCACATCTTGGCAAAAGTCCAAGTGGGAAACGATGATGTCTAATCCAAAAGGAAGTAACAGAATCGAAACGAGAAGATGCTAAGAGAGATTTAGGAGGTTGCAAATGTATCTTTGGCCTACCCTACATCTCTCAACTTTGAAAGTTATCTCTGAATTGGCAGTTGCATTCACAGGGCCTAGTTTCCCTAGATCACAATGTCAAATATTATCCAGCTCTAATATTTCATGATTGGCCTTTCTTTATCTTACTGTTTCATGAAGGAATAGATGTCACATTTGGGGAGCAAATTCAGTCTCACCACCCATATTCTATGCCAATAAGGCCTTATGACATAGGGGTCCACTACTATTAAACTTACTTTCAAGCTAATGTTATTGTAGTATTACCCAAGTTGAAAATTCCATATGCCAGCTATAATTACATATATTGTAATGAGTTACACAAGATATTATTATTAAACATTATTTTAGCAGATGACATTTACAAAGTTAGTGGTGCCTTATGACATCCTTTTCTTGTTTTCTATGGCGGCTAATGTGGGGACTCTGACAAACACACTACATGTGGCTAGTAGCTTATGGGTCAAATTGTAAAAGACTGTAGGAAAGACAAACTAGCATTATTGAGAACTAAATATGTGCCAAGACTGTGCTAGGTGTTTCTACATTTATAATTTGTAATTTTATTTAACCCTAGTGACAACTATTTAGGCAATGTCAGGTAGTGTTTTTGAAGATCACATGGCTAATAGGCAGAGGAGCTAAAATCCTTACTCAGCACTAATTTTAAATTGCCTCTTCCTCTGCACTCGGCTGTCCTCCACCCACCTTCCAGTAGACATAAAAATACCAAAAAGCCCAATTATAAAATTCTCAGCTTAAAAGGATTATGCATATTGCAAATTCTTTACTAAAAAGTAATCTTTGGAAATGATACGTTACCCTTGTACTTTAGATATGTGATGCAGTTGACCCACATTTTATTGACTTTATGGTTTATTTGGACAATGTGAGACAATCATGTCGAAACTAGTTCATTCTATTCTTCATTTCTCATAAAATTGCACTATTGCAAGTACCTTTTACCAGGTAAATTATTGAGGCTATCATAAAACTGGAGACAAGGCTCATTGAAGAGTATGAATAAGAACCTCATCAAAGGCTGGGTGTGGTGGCTCACACCTGTAATCCCAGCACTTTGGGAGGCTGAGGGGGGTGGATCACTGGAGGTCAGGAATTCGAGACCAGCCTGGCCAACATGGTGAAACCGTGCCTCTACCAAAAATACAAAAATTATCCAGGCATGGTGGTGCATGCCTATAATCCTAGCTACTTGGGAGGCTGAGGCAGGAGAATCCTTTGAACCCGGCAGACCAAGTTTGCAGTGAGCTAAGATTGTGCCACTGCACTCCACCCTGAGTGACAGGGCAAGACTCTATCTTTAAAAAAAAAAAAAAAAAAAAAAAGCTCATCGAAAATTGAGCTAACTAAAAGTATTTCCAGATTGGAGATCCCACACTCCACACTAATCCGGGAGAAGTCACTGGATCACAATGGAGCACAATTTCCACATTTATAAAATAATAGTGGTAGGCTTAATGATATGAAAGTTTTATTCCTGCTCTCATTCTCACTTATTATCCTTCTGATCTAATGTTACATATCACTCTTGGATGTTACAATAAATTTTGCTATGGCAGAAAACCTTTTTTTTTGATCTATGAGCCTATGGACTCTTGAAGAGGTCAGCAAAGACTCTTTGCACATAATATGCACATCTAGAATAAGCAAGGGCTTTAATTTTCAAGCATTGGGTTTTATTTCTCAATAAGAGAGGTCTAGGCCACAAACAAACATCTTTGCTTCCATAACACAATCAGGACAGAAGGTATGCATTGTTAATAGCAATCTTTAAGCCGAATGACTGACCATGATCCTTTAAATTTTGGCCCATATGTATGTCAGTTCTAGGAAGGATTTAAAATAGTTGAGACCCTTTTGGATAAAATTTAATGTGTATAAAATATCCTGCTAAGTTAAGATTAAATATTATAAGTTTGGCTTTTATCCACATGTATGGGTTTCCTGACTCAGAAATAACCCAAAAATTTAAATTCTATTTGGCCTCTGCCAAAGTCTATAAAAACAAGGGAAATATTCTACATTAATAATACATTTATAGACCACTATCTCTATTCATAGAGGAGAATAATTGAAATGGAAGTGGGTATAGCACTGTCTGTGCAATATGCAGTCAATTCAAACCCCATAATTTATGGGTTATATTTTCATGTGATGTGTAGGGTCTTTTCTTCCGTTACAGAAACAGATGTGCAAGAAAGTCGTATCTATTGGCATAGGAATAATATCCCCATTATCACATATGAGAAATGAACCAAGGCTGACTGCTTGGTTTTTCAGGAGCTGTTATTCGTGCAGTCAAATATTAGTAACCAGCCACAACTGGGTTGCTCTCCTATGGCTACGCAACTGGCAAAAGAGAAGAGTTTTCCATTAAAATTGGGCATGCACACTCCCTCTTCAGTCATATCCTCTATCCTTACTCATTTTTCCCACTATATAAATCTTACCACTTTTCAGCACTTTTTAAGGACTATCCAGCCTTCACCATCATGTATTTTTGTTTTATCTGGCAAAAGTAGCACAAATAATGAATCTACAATAAAGATAAAAAGTAGAGAATGGAATGTAGACAGTCAAGACTTTGAGGTGAAGGCCATAGATGGGGTTTCACTGGGTCACACAAGGCCCAGGAGAGGGCATCCTGCAGGTACTCTGTAAACGGACTTCAGTATAAACCAGATTGTTCTTGGAAATGGACAATTTGGAACAATAGGCAGTTGCTGACTCATGAAAATCTGTGTTACACAAGTCACCTATCTACCAAAAGTTTTCTCAATTCAAAGCCCCTTGCTACTTTGAACACTTCCTGACCCCAGAAATCCCCCTTTCCATCATCATTTTGGAGTCTTAGAGCTGCCACTCCTTCTCAAATTTGCTTTTTTTTAACCTTCTTTCCATTTGAATGATGTTGCCTTTCATCTTTATACACCAGGTTCTCATAGGGAAAGAAGCTGCTGCTAACCTTAACCTCTTGCTATCTCCTTCAACCACAGAGATTATTAACACCTGGGGCTTACAAAGAGCCTAAGTCTATGAATTTTCTAAAACTTGTTAATACGTTTTTAAGATACACTTTTTAGATAAACAGAGAACTTTGGCATGATCCAAAACATTGTTTAAATGCAAAAATTAAGACACATTGAAAATTGGTGCATAAATTGAGTGACCAGGTAATTTTTCATCTAAATTGGGGCTATTCTGAGGCTAAATGGGGCTAAAAATAAAAATTATATGTTTTGGAAATATTTGTTGGCCAAGAAATTATTTTTATTAGTTGGCCTATAAGATAGTCCTATTCAAAATTTATTTTTACAACTAAAATTCATTTAAAAAAATAAAAATTGCATAATGCATGTTTGTCAAAGCATGGCTACCAACTTCTTCTTTATATTGATTATCTGAACCTTAGAAAATAACATAAGCAGAATTATTATTCCTGCTGAATATCACATATGTTAATCAGTTTTGTAGCTATATCGCACACTGATACAATATACTGACATTTTTATGAAAAATATATTTTTTGTTTCAATGGGGTCTAAATATTTTAGGCTTTTTGACTGAATTTCCTATAATCTTGAAACCTTAATTGTATGGTTAATAAGTTTGAAAATTTTGGCATCTTTAATTTATCCTTCTCAAGAGACTGCAATAATTTTCACTGAGAAATAGTCTCTACAACTATGGTGCTATCTGGTAAGCTCAGAACAATTTCTGCTAAAAGCAGAATATTTTCACATTTAATTTTTAAAACACTGAAATGAGTAACTATTTTATTCCAAATGTTTCATGGTTGCTGTCTTTTATCTCCTTTCAGCATACTCCACTTTGGCAAACATTTTATGTAACACAAACAAGTTAAACGTCACAAAGTTTTCTTTGTTTTTGACTCTTCAAAATTTTACGAAATTTAGATGCTGCTATGTCTTCAACTTCACTCATTTTCTTCTTCTGTACTGCATAATCTGCCATTAATCCATCCAAATTGCGGGCTTTTAAAAATATCAAATGTTGCGTGTTTTGTCTCTAAAATTTCAATTTGCATGGTTTTTATATTTTTGATTTATCTCTTCATTATGCTTACACTTTCCTCTTCACATTGGAAGTACATTTTTAACGTTCTGAGTCAGTTTCTGTTTATTGATTTGCCTTGTGATCCCTTTCCTATTAAATGTTATTAAATGTTATTAACTTTATAATTAAATCTTATCAAATTATTTATAAAAATTGTGTACTCCATAAGTAATGCTAAGTACATTCTTGCTCTATAAGATGTTATGTTCCACCAGAATTTAAATTTGTATATCAATGCAAAACCAAATGATTTTATTATCAGTATTACACTTTTACCAAAATTTATAATAAATAACTTTCACAATAATTCCCTGCTTTCTTTTTTGGGCAACTTTATTTACAAAAGCTTTACTTTGATTCTATAAATTGAATGTAATATATAGAAGAATTATTATTAATTAGTGATTTTTCTGTTTGAAGCAATTAAGGACACTGTATCATTTGCAAGAAATTATGCTAATGGAGTCAAGAAAGAACAATTATTACCTCACTCCTGAACTTTTAAAAGTAATACTAGAAACTGAAAATTGATTTACAAAATTTTAAATCATAATCATTTTACCTAAATAAAAAGTAATGTTTCACAGAGCATTACATAAATGCACCTTCTGCAACTGCACTTCTTAAATCGTTCCTTTTGGTTTTAGTTTTTATTTTTGTTTTGCTTTGGTTAATAATAATTAAATTTTAAGGTAGAAACTGCTGCTTCTTTAACAGCATTGTGTCTTCGGTGTTCGTCTGTGATTTTACTCTGTCCCCTTGATGAATAATGAATATTGACAAACATTTTGTTCAAGTTACATATTCATTATCAACTCGCTTGGGAAATAGAAGTAGAGCACTCATTTTTAAAATTCACATTCATACTTGTTTGTGAGCTCATTTCAGCCAATAATGTTGATAGCGAAATTAAAATATGTAACAAAACATAAAACAAATAAATACACAGTGAAGTTGTAATGTATAATAATTGACAAAATCTCTGTAGCAAAAGTATTGAGAGTGTAAATGCTGTATGGAAGGCTGGTCCTATTTCCTGAACATATCTTATTCACACCTAACTGCTGATTTCTTGAATTTTCCCCTAACTCTATCTTCTTTCTTGTTTGTTTGTTTGTTTGTTGAGTCAGACTCTAGCTCTGTCGCCCAGGCTGGAGCGTGGTGGTACAATCTCCCCTCACTGCAACCTCTGCCTCCTGGGTTCAAGCGATTCTCTTGCCTCAGCCTCATGAGTAGCTGGGATTACAGGTGCGCACCACCACGCCCAGCTAATTTTTGTACTTTTTAAAGTAGAAACAGGGTTTCACCATGTTGGCAGGCTGGTCTCGAACTCCTGACCTCATGATCTGCCTGCCACGGCCTCAGAAAGTGCTAGGATTACAGGCGTGAGCCACCGGCACCAGGCCCCTAACTCTATCTTCTAACAGCTTGGTAGCTTCATGCATGTCACAAGCTACAGCACTGACTACAGCACCCATAACTGGTGTGCCAGGTGGTAGCAATGTTGAGTATTTCTTCCTTTACCTCCCAGACCAGAAATTTAGATATCATTTACAACTGGTATCCATGAGGACCCTGCACGCTTTTCTTAAAAGGGAAGCGCTAGTTAAATCAGAGAAGGACCTGGAAAAGAGAGATGGGTTATCAATTGTATTTCATATAGATTTAAACATGTGTTCAAAGTAAAAATCATATTTACTTTCCACGCATTTCTTACACAACCAGATGAAACCATGATAGAAGCTAAAGCAAAGTACACATGTAACCCATTCATCCTTACTCACTTAATAAAACTATAGATAATAATACTTCATTCAAAATGAAAAATCTGAAACAAACGGTATCTGCATGAGATGTTGAGACAACAGACATAAACCAAGACTGTCCGTGGCAGACAAGAAAGAACTGTCACTGTAGCAGCCACTGTCAGGGCCTCATCCACATGTCCCACCCCTTACTAGTTCAGTGCACACTACCTCATTTCCATTCGCCAGAACCAACATGTCTTTTCAGGACAGCTTTCAGTGCCCCTGGAGCATTTTTGCTCTATGATTGGCCAGAAATATCAGGTAATATTGTCCCCCAGGAGCAGTATTCAGGCAATAACTGTTTGGAGTTGGAGCATAAATTTCTCTGCTCCCTCGCAGCTCACATGAAGTAACTCTGAACTACGTGTTTTACATCAGCTCTCAGCATTTCCCCAGAGGAATTAAACTCTAGATACCTACAAGGATAGTTGAACAAATGACACTTCATTTCTTTTCTTGTCACTCTTCACTATTCCTCTTCCTTTTCTCCCTATGCCTGCACCTGCAAATAAATTACTTGTACATGACTCCTTGTGTATCAGGATCTGTTTCTGGTAGAAGCCAAACCAAGATAGTCTCCCAACATGTAACAGATGTAAGAAAAACCTGGTAGGAATTGTTCCTTTCATACATCTCAAGCGTCCTCTCTGTCAATGGTTTGATATATTCAAACCCTGAGACACATATTACTAAAATGCATTGAATGTTGCGTTAGAAACCAATCTTTTTTTGAAAATTAACTTTTATTGAGTAATAAACTATGCCATGTCCTGGAAGTAATAGTGCCAACGTGAATAGTGAATTATCTCCCTGTACATAGACAAACATGGCTATTCCAGTTTTCTTAGCAAGCCTGAAGGCAGATTAAGGGGTATTAGATGAAATGAATACTCATATTCTGGGGAAGAGTCAGTCTCTTGGATACAGAGATGTGAGTGCATTAATCAGAAGCTATTTATGAATAACCTGCAAAGCTAATTTGTTAACCCACCAAGGAAGTATAACTTTTATGAGGGCTATATACTATTACTGTCAGGATGACCAGTCAATTTTATCCCAATTTCCCTACATGGGAAACCAAATTGCATTCAAAAGATTGTTTCTATCACTCAGTGATATGGTTAGGCTTTGTGTCCCCACCCAAATCTCATCTTGAATTGTAATCCTCATAATCCCCACGTGTTGAAGGAGAGAACTGGTAGGAGGTGAATGGATCATGGGGATGGTGTCCCCCATGCTGTTCTCATGAGTCAGTGAGTTCTCAGGAGATCTGATGGTTTTATGTATCTGACAGTTCCTCCTTCACACATTTGCTGTCTCTTACCTGCCACCATGTAAGATATGTCTCTTTCCCTTCCATCATAATTATAAGTTTCCTGAGGCCTTCCCAGCCCTGTGGAACTCTCAGTCAATTAAATCGCTTTTCTTTTGCCCAGTGTTGGGCAGTTGTTTAAAGCAGTGTGAGAATGGAGTAATACACTCTTACTTTTTGCTTTTATTACCTACCATGCATTCTGATTTTGGAAATATAGGATATGGATACTTTCATAGATCTTACAGGTTGCTATTAATCAAATGATCATGCTATATGAGTACACGTCTCACACTGAAATAAGCTACTGAAATGAAGGTACTGCGTTCTATGAAATAAAAAAAAAATCTGATCTTAACTGATAATCAGAAGGTGTATATCTGATCAAGGGACAATTAAGCTGAGATATGAAGTATGTATAAGAGTTAAGTAGTCAAAGAGAGGAATATCAGGAAAATATATGAAGGTCTTGAGGAAGGTGGAAAAACAGCACACTAAAAGAACTGAAAGAAGGTAAGTTGGGTCAAGAGAAGAAAGCAGTAGAATGGTAATAGGCCCATTTACGTTTGGTAATTATAAGTTTATAAGAGGTCAAACCGCTATACATCATGACAGTCTCTTGAAGACCTGCACTGGAGAAATCTCTGGAAGACCAGCATCAGGGAAAGTTGTTTGTCGTGTATATCCAGCATTGAGATTTTCTTACATCATTGAGATTTTCTTACATCGGTAAAGTTGAAGGACAAGACTGTTGGTAAGGTAGATTGAAAGGTAGAAGGGCAAATGAATGTTATAATTTTAATGCTGAATGGAAAAAGAAGTGAAGACAGGAAAGGGCAATGAATGAGGAGAAATGAGGAATTAAAAACTAGACAATAAAACAGTACCTTAGGGTGCAAGTCAACAATTCTATGACATATGGGTATAATAGCCTGATGTATCCATCCCATCAGAGATAGGCTTGCCAGTGTTGCTTTAGGATTCACCTTTTTAGGTCTGCTAAGACAGTAACAGATGGTATCCTTTCTCATTCTTTATCCATAGGAGTTTATGTCTTTAGAAAAAAAGAAAACTTTATTATTGTTTTAGTGGGTTTCCATGAAGAAGTGAAAATAAATGAATATTCTTTATCTATTATCAGTATTTGAAAGTAATATTCCTCCATTTTAACTCCACAAATAAGGCTTATTATTCTGATATATCTCATTTCTGCTGACTCTCCCTAGTGCCTTGTGCTATTGTGCATTGGATTTTATTCATTTTTTTAAATATGTATATATTTATGTATTTGAATTCATATTTTGTTGGGCTTGATCTCCGCACATACTGAGGGTCTAAATTAGAAATAGATTCCTCCAGGAAGGAATTTTATTGACTTCCTCCAGAACCCAGGAGTGCACAAAGATCAAAACTCTTTAGTATCTATCAAACTCATATCCCTTTGATGCAGATCTCAAGCTTTCTTGTGCATTATAGCACTGATGCCATTATTTGCTTCAGAGATATTCCCCTTTTTTGTGTTACTTACTGCTTCTTATTAAATTTCATCTTATGTTTTTTTCCCTTTCCTATTTGCTGACATTCTAGCAAGCCCACTAATGTACTACAATAGATTGTTTTAATGTATGCAGACTCTATTACACCTTAGGAGAGGCCTGTTATAGTGTCTATCCTGTTATACTTGGGAAGAGGCAATCTGGTAGAACACTGTTCTCATTTTTCAAACGGAGTGGGAACAGGAAGGTCATATAGATGCTTTAGTAGAAAGAAAGTGGGCTTTGACATCACAGTGAGACCAGGATTAAAATCTTAGTTATACTGCTTACCAGTAGAAAGAACTTAAACAAGCTACCTAAACTTAGTAAGTCTCAAGTTATTCATGAACAAAATGAGGGAAGAACTGTGCATTGCAGAATCATGTGAGGACTAGAAATAATATATGTAAATACTTAGGAAATAATCTTCCCTTAAACCTGACTTTCTTCTAGTATGTCCTGTTCTCAGAGAATGGTATCATGGTATGATGTGTGTGTGTGAGATTGATCTGGGTGCTAACACCTGAGTATATGATTACAAAGTATTCCTACTCTTTCATAATCCACAAAGAGTTTTCAGTCCTAGAAGCATGCATAGTTTTATTTTATTTTCTTGGTTTAATTAGTTTTCCCTTGGTAGATGTGTGAGTGAAAAAAAATTGCAGATACAGTTGGAATAAAAAATACCCCCCAAAATTGTGTCCCATAGCAGATGGCAGATTTTCTTTTTTATTCTGATACATTCTAGTATTAGGGCACCATCAACACAACAACCAGACTTTCAACATTTGAAGAGAATGGTTAATTAGAAGTTCAAAATCAACTTTCACAAAGCCATGTGTACAAGTCTGACCTGGCTGTGATACAAGCGAGGGTTGGCAGGGTTAATAGCGGGAAAATGCCGAACGCTGCTTTTCTTCAATGAAGGTCTGCCTGGCCCAGGACTCTAACGTCAAGGCCTCTGTCTAAAGCCAAAGAATATATGACAAATAGCAGCTCACACCTGACAACAGTCAGGGCTTTAAACTCAACAGGGCAGGGATTTGAAATTCTGCCAATCCTTGCATTTTTTTCTGATTAGATGTATTTTACAAGTTTATAAGGGGCTCCAAAGTGGACACACAGCTCCATGACTCCTTGTAATTTGGCACCGAGCTTCCAGAACTGACTGTGGGTAAATCTCAATTAGCCAGAACGTCCCACATTCCAAATTTTAACTCAAATTAAATTTTGTTTAAATATGTCACTTTGGGAAGAAATGGGAAAAACTCTACACAAAAATTGCAAAAGGAATCAACTTATTTGTGACATAGTGTAACTTAGAGGCTAAGAGGGAAGACTGGATCTAGACTGCTTGGTTTATGATCTTGCTTTTGCCCACTCATTAGCTGTGTAACCTTGGGGAATACAATGAATCGCGATGTGCCTCAGTTTACTTCGCTATAAAATGGGAATGAAAATAGTAACTACAGGGTTCTAGAGAAGATTAAATGAATTAATTTTTAATAGTACCTCACACACTGTAAGCACTCAATATTATTACATTATTTTATTATTTGCTAACATCTTACAGGGTTTGTATTGTGTAAATAATTTCATCCAATGGTCCTCTGTAACTTCAATGCAGTGACAATGTATATTCCGAGGATACTGCCTTCTCCCCAAACCATTAAGACTTTCGATCAGCAAAGTGCCTTTTTCTTAAGTTTAATATTTTTCATTTCCTTTCAAACCTTTTCTTTCTTCACAATTTCCTATCTGGGAGCTGAACACCACCATCTTCTTAGTTTTCCAAGCCAGAAAACCCAGAAATTATTAATCCTCTCCCTGTCAGTTAATTACCATATTATACCAATTATACTTCTGAATTAAACTGCTCACATCTGACAATAAGCCCTGGTAATCTCCTGTCTTCAGAGCAAGCACAGTGATCTTCTGATTTGCAGCCTTTATCATGCTTCTTCCCTGCTTGAAATAAAACCTCAAATGGCTATGAGCTAAAAGCTCCTTTCATATTGGGAATATCTTCTTGTCCTTCTCCCCTGGATCTCAATAGGATGAAAAATGGAAGAGACAGGAGAAGAGACACACACACAAGGCAGAAAATAAAAATGAAATAGATGAGGACAAAAAGAAAGAAGAAAAACTGAGTTTGAGTTTGACTTTTGACGTGGAGTCAAGAAGCTAGTAAAGTCTGTGAGATAATTTATGCAGCACATGTTGCAATCTGGAGAAACAACCCTTTTAGTTGTGTACATAGCCCCATGAGGTCAAAACATTGGATAACTTCTTCCCCAACAAGAGATGTATACAAATTCCTTTCAGTTTAGAAACAATTTGGATTTTCTCCTGGATTATCTGATGTGAATGCCCCTTCTCCTTGGAGTAGGGCAGCTGGAGGATATTATAATGATGGGAGAGGATGGTATTTCAGATAAAAAAGACAATGGTTGTTATCTTTACGGTAACATTACATAAAATACAGTCTTATTTTACTTTTATAGCCTTTTCCTTCAATTCATGTCCAGTTCTCTTAATCTTCAAGAAAACTAGGTACCACATATTTTGATTATCCATTCCAATACATCGACAGTGTTTATTTAGTATTTTATTTTACCAATGAGTTCTCTCCCATTGGAAATATAGTAAAAAGTAAAATCAACAAAATTAGCATTCCTTTGTTCTTTTCTAGTATCAGTTGTTACTTCTAAGACTAGTTCCCAGAACTACAGATATAATAATAATATTAGTAATAATAATAGGAAGAGGAGGAAGAATAAGAGTAAAGAATAACAGTAACATAGAGGAAGAGGAGGAGAAGGAAGACGTCATTCACTCAAAAACACACATACAAAACATAAGTCAAGCACAGTTCTGACAAGGAGTAGGTGTCAAGTATACTTGTCTCTCATCTCCCAGGGAAAATCTGATTTCATTCTTATTGCTCTAGAATGTGAGAGTGTGCTCTGTGCATTGCTGCTATGGAACCATACAGATAACTGATTATGCTTTAGTCAATTACATAGTTACTTGTAACATTCCCCTGCAACAAAGGAAATCATGTCCCTTTTCAAATTGTCCTCAAAAGTTGGATAAGTTCTGAGGGCTATAAAGTCACTTCTCATTGCCTTAAATAATACTCTGTGTGTGTGTGTGTGTGTGTGTGTGTGTGTGTATTTAAAACAATAGAGGATTAGTTATACTCACAAATTTTATATACAAGAAACATGGAAATTACTCCTCTATTTATGTAAAACACATTTGACAAAGCATATGGTGAAATTGCAGGTACTGTCCATTCCTCATTCTTGCCTGTGCCACCATTTTGCCTTGGTTGGCGTAACAAGAAATTCTAAAAAGACCTCAATTCACTAAATAAGGGATAATCCCTAGAGTGGGGAAAACTGAAAGTGGGGCTACAGGCAGAAAATTCCTACTGTTCTTTTAGGATTCTTCTACCTATTTGCCACTTTGTTGCCACAGTGGCACCAACTTAGAAAAGCAATTCTAGTGATGTGTCATGTCATTCCTGGTGAAATTCCTCAAACAAATGGCTTGCTCATTGTCACATGGTTATTGAGTGGAGGAGAGGATTACAATGAAATTCATATCATTTTAAAATCTCCCACATTGGTGTTTTTCAACTTGTCAGAAGCAAACCACTGCAGGGTTGTAGCAAAATTGTGAAAGAATCCTCAAATCCTTGTGCACGTATATGTTTCCTTGATCCACAAAAAAAAGATGCTATGATTATCATTATTATCATTCAAGAACTCCATAAAATTAGTTGACACTTAAAAGGAATACTCTTCTCACTAAGAAATATAAATAAGTAAAAGGAAACTATGGCTTTATACTTGTGGTCTTCATATTTTGGGGTTTCACAGATTAATATCAACATCATTCATTACATGTTTTTAGAACTTAAAGTGACAGTCTTTGAAGCTAAATAAATTTACTTTTATGGAAAACTCACTTCATGGTTCCTCCCCTCCCAAATCTGTGAAAAAGTTATAATGGGCCAGCACTGGTATAAAGAGTGGTGTTTCAGAACCCTGGCGCCCACCATGCCATGCAGAAAAGTGAAAGAATTCAATGGTGCGTGGATGCTGTAAATCACTAGGGTGGGTTTCAGGAAAGGAAACATCCATATGAGAATTCTTTATCTCACTCCGGGCTGACTCGTTACTGGCATCACTTGTTGATTATTACAGCCAGTTAGCCAAGTGCTAGATCCAGCTCTGACAACTGTCACCCCAAGCTTACCCATGGAAATGGCAACTCACAAAAATAATTCATGTTCTTCCTAACTTAAAAATGACTCATCCTTGAGGGTCATGAAGGTAGGAGAAGAAATGAGCTCTCATGTATTTTGCTTGGTCTTCTTAATCCCTCATTCTTCTGCATGAGTGTGCCAAGGAGTATAAATATGTGAGGTTAGTTACAAAAATCAGTCCAGGCTTAGAAGAAGAATGTGGCAAACATTGACAGACTAGCTCATTCATTCATTCAACACACATTTGCGGGGCACCTAATACATACCAGAGACTGTGCAAAAGATATGGCAATGAAAAACTAACAGGAACACAGCAGAAATAATATCTGCCATCAAAAGATATTGTGCTAAGTTGCCACGTATTGCAGAATATCCTTCTGTAGGTCTGAATAATATTCTGTTTTATGTCTATACAACATTTTCTTTACCCACTCATCCCCTGATGGACACCTAGGTTGCTCCCATCTCTTGGCTATGGTGAATAGTGCCGCAATGTACTGAGACTGCTGACATCCCTTTGAGATTCTAATTTAAATTCTTTCTGATAAGTCTTCAGAAAGTGAGATGGCTGAATCATATGGTAGTTCTATTTTTAATTTCTTAAGGAATAACATGAAACTTCTTTTCCATTTTGTCATCTCAAAGATAATTGACCCTTGTATGCCATCTATCATGTTAAGATGGAACCAGACCCTCTCCTGTCAGGAAGGGTCTTCACCTGTCAGGAGAAATCATTGCCCTGCTGTGGCCTTGTAAGGCCTTTTCTCTTCAGCTAGATGAGCAACATAAACAAGGACAGAACAACATAAATGATCCTGTTGGAAAATATTCACATACATGTGGCCAGGCAAGAAGCCAATGCTAATCACAGTCTCCAGCACCTGCATACTCTCAGCTGGGGGGCTCAGTTCTCAAAAAGAAATTCACAGGAGACCTGTCAGCACCTTGCCATGTGCCTTGGGATAAGGGCTATCTAGAAACTTGCCTGAATGTTTCCCACATGCTACAGGCCTGCTTCTCAACAGTAACATAGTTCTCTGATACTGTCGTTCTAAACTGCAGCACAAAAGAACCCTTCAGAACCTGGGCTAGGAGGTGGGCTGAAATCTGAACACCCCCCAAAGTTGAAAGGAGGTACTTGTGTGACACTCAGAGACGTATGTGAAGAGGAAGTGCTCCTGTTGAACAAAGACTACCTTCAAGGGCAGCTTCATAATGGGTAACCTGTGCAGTTGCGGAGCGCCCCACTCTCAGAAAGACCCCATGCTTGGTTCAGTGCTTTGCTGCTACCCTCTAGGAATTATTAATTTTTTAACAAGGAAGAGTTCACACAGTTTCATTTTGAACTGGGTCTCACAGATTAAGTAACCTGTCCCTACCACTTTCTCTGCCAAAGGGGAAATGAGGAACACAATTAGGGTCCTGGAGTCCCAAAGGAGCAGGTGAAATGGAAGCATGGGTTATAAAACAGGGAGAAGCAAGAGTGCAATTTCATATCTTGTAAGGAAATTCAGCACTGTTTACTAATCAGGGAGCCCACAATTTTAATTTCCCAAGCCATTGTGAAGTTTGAGACTCTGAAATACTCACTCTATTTTATTGCTCTGTGGACATTCGAGGGCTCTTTCTGTTCCTTTAGTATAGAAGAGTGGCCCCAAAGACACGCAATTATAACCACATAAAAATGCACCACACAGTGGTCAAAGCCACAGTGCTGAACCACTTTCTCACTAACGATTTTCACTCCACTTCTCAAATGGTGAGAGATCGTTTTCCGATCTTGTGTTTTCTTTCGTTTTACAAACCCCAACCCACTATTCAGAGCCCTCTCAACTGACATTTACGTTGTCCTTGTGGTGATGCTACTATCATTCCTTCTTGGTAAACATTTTTTGACATCACCATCACCTTGACTTTCTACCTACTCAAGTCCTACCTACTCAAATCTGCCTTTTAATGGCTAGGCTCCCATGGACATCACACCTGCTGTCAACCTTTCCTGGAGGGACATCCAGAGACAAAAAGATATAATTCCTGTCCTCCTGATGATTATCCTCTAATTTAGGAACCAGAGCTAACAGACATTTAAATATTTGATATTTTTAAGAGAAACATTGAAAATAAATATACCACATCAGGACTGGCTACAGAATTTATAGGGCCTGGTACAAAATGAAAATATGGGCTGCTTCTTTAAAACACAGTAAGAATTTTAGGCAGCAACCGCAAGAGCCTTACACTAAGTAAGCATGGGGCCCTTCTATGTGTGGGACCTATGTGACCATGCAGGCTAAATGCCCATAAAGCTGGTCCTGATTTTCATTGACCTGAATTGAGTCACATACTTAACCAATCACTGTTAAGTGGGTTGACTGACTTAGACTGAAAACAGCTCCCCTGGAGTTGGAGCTAAGTTGAACTTCCCCTGAGATGCCTGATATCTGGTGGCAGATTCATTAATAAAACCAGACTCCTTTTGAGTAGATGTGAAGAGTGCATTGTTTCTGGGTATACCAAAATCAGTGTCCACCACACCATATATCCTTGACTCAGAAGGAGGAGCTCTGGTTGCTTATGGCCTTTGTTGTTTGTGGTCTCGAAGAGTTATTCAAGTCCTACCTACTCAAATCTGCCTACTTTTAATGGCCAGGCTCCCATGCACTTCACACCTGCTGTCAACCCTTCCTGGAGGGACATCCAGAGACAAAAAGATATGATTGCTGTCCTCCTGATGATTATCCTCTGATTTAGGAACCAGAGCTAAGAGACATTTAAATATTTGATATTTTTAAGAGAAAACATTGAAAATAAACATACTACTGAACCACCATATATTGGTCTCAAGAAATTATGGCATTGTTGGATCAGCAATAATGCTCCAAGCTGGGTGGGGTACTCATTAAGAGTTTAGAAGGAAATGGATTTCACAGACAAGTGGTCAGTGTTGGGTGGTGTCAAATGCAGTTTGAGACAGAAAAGTGGAATTGACAATCCTTAGCGGCAGGATACTCCTACAGCAAGTTTTGATAATAGCTTGAGTCTTTTTCAAGAGTCAAACAGGTTTGCTTGGCTAGAGCAGACTGCAGAGGTCACTTGAAAACATCAGTGGTGAAAGGAAAAAACTATGCAGTGGAAAGTCATTACTAGGAAATGAGATCCAATATAAAAGGCAACAGTAGAGTTTCTAAAGATGTATAGCAACTATGACTTTTTATACCTAAATGGAAATAGAGTCCTTCACTTCTGTTGTTCTTTTCAAAGCATTTTCACTCTTTCTTCAGTCATCCAACATGCTGTTCAGCTCTGAAGAACCAAACTCAGGCTATATCACTGTCAAGCAACCTTCCTTACTTTCCAGTCCCTCTCACCCCCAGTTGAAAGGGACTGAAGAAACAGACCACTCCTTCTCCATGACTTGTGTACTCTGTGAACACTGTATTGGAATTATTTACTTGGTTGTCTTTCACTCATTGGACTGTTAGCTCCCTGATGCGGAAACTATGTCTTCTTCCTCTTCATAACCTCTGTGCCTTGGTAATTGATCAACATGTAATAAGAGTTCAAAAATGCCTATTGAAGTGATATACTCAGAATATACATAGGAACAATCAATTTTAACACTCTGTGTATGTAATGGCTAAACAATGCTCAGAAAAAGATGAATAATATGCATAAAGACTGAGATATTTTCATTCTATTAATGACCTGAAAGCATACATTGGATTGCACGTGGATGAATAGGAGAATGCTGTCAAAGATCACTTCAAGATTCTTTGCTTTGAAATCTAGAATGACATACAATAGACCCTCTTTATCTAGCCCCAGCGGACACAAGACAGAGACAGGACAATGACAGGATTTTCTTCTCAAGCTTATGAAATCACCTCCAGCCTTTCCTTCGTTGTCTCTGTCAGTTCCTGTACTTTAGGCTTATATCAGAGACGTGAATAGTGCACCCCAGCATTTGAATGTTTATTTTTCTATACCTAAAAGTCTTTGAAATATATGGTTTATTTCAGTTATGACATGTAGTCAATAAATGTTTATGGGGTACATATGGTCCTCAGTCCCAGCATAAGTGAGATTAAGTGGAGAATTATTTCTAGTTCCTGTATGGCCTGATGTGTAAATATTCACAATATCAGATAAATGGGTAATTTAACTCCAGTCAACACATATCTCCAAATTGCTACTGAACAAGCAAAGGCAATGACCCAAAAACATAGCTGGCAAGTGGCTTCTTAAGTGGTACTTAATAAATGCTTCTACAGGATAGTAGCAAACCTAAGGATTTTCCTAATTCTCCTTGACACCTAATATTGCCCTTTGGTTTACCTCTTCATGCTAATCTTCATGTTAGTTTGTGCTTGATTTCAGTATGTGTGTGCACTCATGGGCACTTATGTGTATGTATGGGTGTGAAGGGAATTGGATAATAAAAAAAGCCTATGACTTAACCCTGCTTTGTTAAGTTGGATTTTCCCACACAGAGGCTTTCTCATTAATTTTTTTCCTCTCTTAACACACATAAATCAGTAAATGATTGCTGAATTCCAACATCATTAGGAGGTAACTACCCTTCATTAAGATTGGATTACAAAATCACAATTTCTGCATTTATTTCATGATTCTGGGTAAATGCTTAGTGATCATAATGGTAAAAAATCCAAATGCCTGAAATGCATGAGAAAAACAGGATTCTAAATCTAGAGTCTCCACATTTTGTCATCAGTGTAAGATAAGATTGCTGCATTAAGAGCAACACAGTAAGATATATACGTAAGAACATATGTGCAAATTATAACTCTAAATAAATGTTGCTTTGTACTATAATTCTCAATATAATTTTAGTTAGTTTTACCTGATTAGAATTTTTAAAAAACTTTAAAGACATACTTTGAATTTCAATGATCTTCTGTAAAGAAATAACAGCATTCATATTCGGGCTTTGGTGGAGAATATCTTCTGCAAGCGGCTCCAGCTGCAAGAATAGTAGATAATAATATGAGCAGAATATTACGACTTTATAGTAAGTCTCACAGAAGCAAAGCAAATTGAAACAACCTAATCCTCAGGAAAAGCTTGCTCCGAGAACTAGTTAACATTTTGCTGATATTAGTTCTAAAAGTGTAGCCAGTTTTATTTTCTGTTTTGCATCCATGTAATTGAATTCCAAGGGGCTTTTCCATTGGTCACAAGACTAATCTATGAAGTCCCTGAAGCAGGTGCATGTCTGTGTATTATTCATTAAAAATCTGAGTTATTTGTGTAATTTTTGTAGGTTCCTGAAAAACCAAATTCCATCATGTCTGTATACGCAGCTGGGCCCTGCAAACAAAACCTCAGGGAAGTTGCAATAGACAGAAAGTGGGCAGTCTATTATCCATACTTTCACAGTGTTTTTACATCTAATCACCTTGTATACATTTGAACACTTCACGATAGAAAGCCATGAGACCAACTGCTTTTATTCAAAGGCCATTGAATAAAGTAGTAGAGAAAGGGTTCAAATAACCAAATGTAAAATAACTGTACAGTTTCATTTAACTTCTACTTTATTCATAACTATGCAGATGTCTGTGCGTAGCACAGGCCAAATTCCTACCTTGCAAATCTATCACGATCTTCTGGAATTACACTAATTTTTCATGGAGAAGCTCAGCAAACGTTGCTTTGCAAGAAATGAAGAGAAGCTTTAAATAATTTATAGAGCCTATTTGTCAGACCTAAGTCTGCTAATGCATCCCTCAGAATGCCGTGCTGATTAGCTTGGCATGTTGCAGCAGAAAGCGCATGGCTAGGGCCCTTGCAAATAAAATAGTTGTCCAGCTATTGTGACCCAAAAAGCAAATAAAGTAATAGTAACAAAAGGATTAACAAAAAAGTAGTTTTCCTAGAAATGTTAAGGTTAATCATCTCAAATAAGAACTGGTGATCAAACTATAATATGGCATGAATGGGAAGCGATGTCACTAGATGCATCAAAGCATGAACTCATCTATGTCTCTTCATCTGTAGGAAAATCTAAAAAAACACAAGGATTACAAGTTTCCACCGCATATGTGAGTGAATCTTCCCCTCAGGGTCTCTGTGAATTGATTATTCTATTCTTCAATCATGAAATCTCAAACAATAGCACCTTTATTCCAGATGCCATAGGATAACAGACTAGCTCAGGGATATTTATACATGGGTAAATTCACTAACTATAACTTTCCAGAGTGTTTTTCTTAGCTGCCAAAGAAAAACTTTTAAACATCAAAAGGTTTATTTGCAATACAGTTTGGTGAGAGGAAAAAAAAAAACAAAACACATCACCACCACCGCTCAGTGGCAGTACAAGGTTCTGAAATAAACTCTTAAAACTCGTTAAAATCATTTTTTAAAATCTGGTATTTCAAATTGTATCTTCAAGGATATGTTAGTCCAGTAACACTCTCTTAACTCAGAGGAACTACTGAGTCATCAACTGTAGCTTACTTGGAAAACTCTTATGTATTAGACAAGGTTCAGAGAGCTACTTTGCTTACAAATAATTTTTGCTCCTTTCTTGGAGCTTAGAGAAAATAATTTTTAATAGAAACTAGGTAGATTTTACTAATAAAATATCGTGAAATGACACTCTATGTTCCAATATTTAAGAACAAAAGCACAAGGCGATATCAGCATATTTAGCTCTTCAGAAAGCTTCCCTGTGACTTTGGGGTAAAAATGCTGACAAATCGAAAGGTGCTGGATCCTGGAAAGAAAGCTCTAGGCAGATCATAATGTAAAACATCTAACTTCTGGTCTCTTGAACACTGAGGTCTGGGCTATTTTAAAGACTCAGGTTATATAGAACGCATATGTGATTCAGGGTGTTGAGAGTAAAATACAAACACCCCTAAACCCCCAATTTAGAATCTTCAGTTAGATGCAAAAGGGTTGTGTCTACTTTGAAAAGCAATTGGGAGAATTAAGGCAATTAAATTGATCATTTAAACCTCCCAAACCATTTCCCTGCATGTCTTAGTTGAATGTCATTTAGAGGATTTAACCTTCAGTAAATTGCCCCAATTTGTTTAATTTTGAGTGTATACATATAGACAGAGCTGAATTCAGAAAGTTCTCAATGTAGGTTCTTTATTTTTTCTCTAGTAGCTATGCAATGGATAATATTCTCTCCGTTGGCAAGAAGGCAAGTGGCATTTAGAGTCTGTTTTTATAAAATTAAAATCTTTTATGGTGGGACCACAGAATTGGATTGTCTTTTCTAGAGAGTTATTTATTTAATCACTCACAATTGTAAGCACTAACAACATCTGATTGACTCACCCACTTAATAAATATTAATGAGTGCTGGTCATTATTCATAATTTAATAACTAATAAAATAATATTAAATAAATATTCATTTTTTATATGTTTGGAGCAGAAAATAAGAATATGTGGTAAAGTTTTGTTATGTATTTAATTTAGGTGATTAGATACAGCAAAAAGAGTGGCAATTGAGGTTAATCGGCATTACTAGAAGTTATTAAAAGATAATTAAAGAAGTAATTTATACAAACAAGACAACTTTTGCATGCAAAAGTTACAGAAAGATAAAGCAGATGCAAATGTAGGAAATAGTACACAACCATCATGCCATCTCTGTTGAGCAATTCTGTTAAGTAATAGTAATCATCATGGAGTTATAAGATACACTAGATAATTTTAACACAACCTCTTGACGCTTAAAACTCTCATCCAGCTTAATCGTATCTAAAGCTTAATCACAAGCATTACTCATACCAATTCTTTACACAGATTTTCAGGCTCAGTGACAGGAAAGTTTATTTTTCTACATCATTTTCAGAAAGTTATGATAACGTATTGACAAGATTCAGATGTTTGTTAAGTTGCATATACCATATACATTCTAAGTACTGTAGCTATTTTAAAACACCATAAAATTGTGGCCATTATCATCTTATAAGTAATTTCCTGGTTCTTTAGAATCAGATCATTTAAATCGTCAAAAATCATTTTAGTTGCCTAAGATTCATCTATAGAAAGAGGCGAGGGATATTCTTGGAGAAGCTGTTGAGTAAGAGTTTTAAGATTTACGCTGTACTGATGAGATATGAAAAACAACTCACTGATTTTTTTTATTTGCATGACTCAGAACAGAACATAAAGGCAGCTAAACAGAGCCTTTGCAAACATAACAGGTGTGTGAGGACGGATGTATACATCAATCAAGCAAGGGATCTATTAAATAGTCTTGTTAGTGTTTTTGTTATGTGTTGATGTTTCCCAAATATGCCAAGTATTTTAATATTTCTGTACCTTTATCTATTCTGCTCCCTCTGAATTCTATTTTCTTCATTCTTCTTTCAATTGGTAAAACCTTAACGAGCATTCAAGGACCACCACAAATATTGCCTGGTCCTCAAATTCTCTACTAGAGCAAATTTCTTCCCCTCCTATGGCCCTTTTCCCCACAAATACTCTAATTTACTAAATACCTTATGTGGTAGAAAGTCATTTTTTTCCCATTCTCTACTTTGTTGTGAGTCATTTAAAGTCAAATATGGAGACTGTATATGACAGACATTTTTAAAATGTTGAATAAATGGAGAAATAATTAATTGAAAAAAAAAAAAACGTGAAGAGGTGGCCTTTATTCTGCTCGCCATAGCTAATAAGACAAAATAAAATGGGTTCTTCCTCTTGGTCACCTGCTGTAATCAGGATATGGTTTTAAGATGAAGAATCAGAACAGCAGTGATAATTCATTTTGTTTTCTAAGGTGAACTGCCCTTGCATAATTTCCAGACAATTATTTTCTCCTATGCATTGGCAAGGTTTCCTGACATGTAGGCAGATATTTCTACAGATCAGAAAAGCAGGAAAATGCAAAAGAAACAAAGACCCAAGGCAAGCAGAGGCAGAATGGCCGTGCCAATAATTACAGCAGAAAAGGTCTCTTCCAACTGAGCAGGAAGAAAAAGCAATAGAATGACAGTAAAATGGAATGAAATTTTGAAAGGCATTGAAATTAATCTTCAACCCAATTTAAGGAGAACTGGGATCATCCCAATACCTAGACCTCAAATCCATGTACGTAGTATATTCTATAATTTATTTAGATGTTTGTTAATATCTCTAAAAATATTTTACGATTTTTGTGAATAGGGTCATATTTTCAGATAGATTTATTCTAGGTATGTGGTTTGTTTAATGCTTTTGTAAATTATGTACGTGTATATATTTACACTATATATAAAATATGTATATTTATAATTTAATTAAACTTTTTCAATCCTGGTGTGATTCTGTCCTGTGTGTTTGTTCACTGGAGTAGGAGTCATATATCTCCATTCGTCTTCTCTCCCACCTAAGTGGGTGACACAAAACCATGGAAGATTCAATGGACATGGACATGAGCCCCCTAAGGCCTCAGAATTATCTTTTCAATTGTGAACTAAAGCTGACAAAGATTATGACTTAATGAGGATCATGATGAAAATGAATACCAGTTTTCTTTAAGAATGGTCAGTTCAACATTGTTGAAGCAGAAGCAATGAAATTTAAAGGCAGTCCAAATAAAAGTAACACTGGCAACTTTGAAAATGTCTGTACAGCCAACAGCTTCCCTCGTGGGCTTTGAAATATCACCACCTGTGGTCTTATGGTTGAAGTGTGGTTCAGGGCCAGTGCATATCAGTGGGCAGCACACAGTAGCTGTGGAGGAAGATGCACAGTCAGAAGATGAAGTGGAGGAGGATGTGAAGCTCTTAAGTATATCTGGAAAGCAATCTGTCTCTAGAGGTGGTAGTGACGTTCCATAGAAAAAAAGTAAAAACTTGCTGCTGATGAAGATGATGATGATGACGACGAACATGATGATGATGAGGGTAAGGAAGCTGAAGAAAAAGCCCAGTGAAGAAATCTATACAAGATACTCCAGCCAAAAATGCACAAAAATCAAACCAGACTGAAAAAGACTCAAACCATCAACATCAAGATGAAAAGGTCCAGAATCCTTCAAAAACTGGAAACAACAACAACAACAACAACAACAAACCTCCCAAAACACTAAAAGGACCTAGTTCTGTGGAAAACATTAAAGCAAAAATGCAAGCAAGTACGAGAAAAGGTGGTTCTCTTCCCAAATTGGAAACCAAGTTCATCAATTATGTGAAGAACTGCTTCCTAATGACTGACCAGATGGCTACTCAAGATCTCTGGCAGTGGAGCAAGAAGTCTCCTTAATAGTTTAAACAGCTTGTTAGAAAATTTCTGTCTTCTTTCATTTCTGTATCATTTGATATCTACCTGTCCTTTTTGTAATGCAGAGTGAGAACTTTACCTACCATGTCTGATAAATATTGTCCAGGTTCCATTGCCAAGAATGTGTTGTCCAAAATGTCTGTTCAGTTTTTAAAGATGAAACGCCACCCTTTGCTTGGTTTTAAATATGTATGGAATGTTATGATAGGACATAGTATAGTAGTGGTCAGACATGGAAATGGTGGGGATACAAAAATGTATGTGTGAAATAAACTCATTATTAAAAAAGGTTTTTGAAGTAATTTTATATTTACAGAAAGTTCTAAATATTGTACAGAATTCCCATGTACTCCTCACCCAGTTTCCCTTAATGATAACTGGTTACATAAAACCAGTGTATTCTTAAACTTATTTTCTATAGTTATGACAGTTATGTAGATATATAATTAATTTTTACTAAACCTTTTAATTGAGTTTTCAATTTTCATTGATTTTTAATTAACTATTCACCTTGTTAAATTTACATATTAATTCATAATTTAAATGAACATATTTTAATATATTTTCTTCATACTAAATTACAAATCATCTGTAAATAGTGAAAGATTTATTTATTTTTCTCCAATACTGATACCTTTTTTCTTCTTCTTACTATATTGCACTGCCTAGGATTCCCTGAACAATGTTGAAATGAAGCAGTAAGAGTATTTTTGTCTTGTTTTTGATTTAAAAGAATAATTTCTATATTTCACCTTTAAACCTGATGTATTTATTTTGTAGCTATCCTTCATCAAATTGATAAATATTTTTTATTTCTGTTTGTAAAAATTGTTCTTTATGATTGGGTAGTTTATCAGCTGCTTTTAAAATATTTACTGAAATAGTTATATTTCTTCTTCATTGTCTTAACGTGATGAATTATAATAAATTAGTTTGGGAAGTTAATATGTTATATTTCTAGAGTAAACCCAAATTTTATGAACATTTAAGATGTGATGAACTGCTAATATTTTATTTAGGGTTTTAACTACTATGACTATGAGAAAGATTCTCCTATAATATTCCTTTCTTGTGATATTCTCTTAAGTTTTTGGTATCAGTATTATATAGGCCTCAAAAATTTATTTGCGATGTATTCTTCCTACCCTCCACTCCTCTATTCTAAAACAATTTGTGATTGGTGTTATTTTTTCCTTAAACTCCTGATAGAATTGCCTGGTGAAGCCACATGGGTTTTGTGTTTTCTCCTGGTAAATTTAGTTTTAAAAACTCAATTTTGTTAGTAACTAAAGAACCATTCAAATTTTCTGTATTTTTATGCAGTCTTGTGAAGTTGCATTTTTATAATAATTTTTCAATTTCATATATTCCATTTCATAAATTTTCGAAATGTTTACATAAAGTTTATTTTAATATTTTCTTGTCACCCTTTTAATAACATTAAAATCTGTAGTGAAGTCCCCTTTCCTTTCCCAGTGCAGGACACGCATGCTGCTTCTTTGTTGGTCAGTCTTACTAGAATAAAATCAATTTTACTACTTATCTCAAAGAATCAACCTTTGACTTTAAAAATCTTACATATAATATGCTTGTTTTCTATTTTATCATTTTATTTATATCTTCTTTGGTTTCTTTGCATTTAATTTGCTGCTTTGATTCTCTAATGAGATGTATGCTTTCAACATTAATTTTAAACTTTCTTCTTTTCTAATATATACATTTAAAACTATATGTTTCTCTAAGTTCAGCTTTATATATCACACAAGTTTTCACATGTTATATTTTCATAATGCTTTATTTCAGAATACTTTCTAATATTTCACTGTGATTTCTTTGGACACATGAATTAGAGAGTGTATTTGAAAGCTCAAAATATGTACGATTTTCTAATTACCTCACTGTGGTAAGAAATTATACTATGTATGAATTCAATTAGTTGAATTAGTTGAAATTTATTGAAACTTGCTTTATGTTCCATATATGGTCTATTTTTTAAAATGTTAAGAATGTCCTTGAAAAGAATCATATTCTGTCATGTTAGGGGATATATACTCCATTATATATTTAAATTATAGCAAGTTTATCAAGTGTTTAAATCTTCTACATCACCCTTCACTTTTATTTTCTTCATGATTTACCAGTTACTGAGAGAAGCATACTAAAATTTGTTATTATGATTGTGGTTTTGCCTATTTTATCATTTGGTTCTTTCCATTTATGCTTAATATGTTTTCATGCTGTCTTAGACACAAAAAGTTTGAATTGTTTTATCTTCTTGGTTCATAGAATATTGTATTAGTATGAAACATCTCTTTTGATCTCCATTTTCTCTTGCCTTAAAGTCCATTTTTATCTGATATTAATAGGGTCACATGAGTTTTCCTTCAGTTAGTTCTGGTGGATAATTTTTTTTTTCATTTCCTTCATTCAAACTTTTCTTATATTACAGAAAGCTTCTGTTTAAACAGCATCTGTTATTACACTGTAATCACCTTTGTCTTAATTGGTGAACTAAACCCATTTATATCCACTTATATGTGATTTGTACAACCACCCAAGCTGATTCTAAAATTTTATATAAAAATACAGAGGCACCAAATGTAGCCAAAACTGTCTTGAAGAAGAAAAACAAACTGAAAGATTTGTTCTACCAGATATCAAGACGTTTTATAAAACTACAATAGTTAAGACAGTCTGATAATATCACAGAAAAAGAGAGAAACCTGTGAAATAGAATAGACTTTCCATGTATACATGGATGAAGTTAACACTACTGAGCCAATAATAAATGGATGGCCTTTCTTTTTTTTTTTTTTTTTTTTTTGAGACGGAGTCTTGTACTGTCACCCAGGCTGGAGTGCAGTGGTACTATCTCAGCTCACTGCAACCTCCGCCTCCCGGGTTCAAGTGATTCTCCAGCCTCAGTCTCCTGAGCAGCTGGGATTACAGGTGCATGCCACGATGCCCGGATAATTTTTGTATTTTTAGTAGAGATGGGTTTCACCATGTTGGCTAGGCTGGTCTCGAACTTCTGACCTTGTGATTCGCCCACCTCAGCCTCCCAAAGTGCTGGGATTACAGGTGTGAACCACTGTGCCCCGTCAAATGGATGGTCTTTTCTATAAGTGGTACTTAATCAACTGTATATTCACATTGAAACAAACAAACAAACCTGACCTCTATATTCATATATACATATACATATTCAATGCCGGATGAAGTATGCATCTAAATGTTGAAGTCAAAAAATAAACCTTTCAGAGAAGAGTAAGGAAAAAATAAAAATAATCTTTCATGACTTTGGGAATCCAGAAAGAATATTTAAACAGAATACAAAAAGAACTAATTCTACAGGAAAAGACTGATAAATTATACCACATTAAAAAGTTACTTTCATTTATCAAAGGTCACCTTTCAACACATGAAACCAACACTAGAACCTATAAAGAACTGCTAAATCGTAAGGAAAAAGACAATATGAAGGTGGACAAAAGTTTTGAATAGATACTTCAAAAACAGTACATCCAAATGATCAATAAATAGATGAAGAACTGCTTTACCTCATTAGCATCTGGGCAAATCAAAACCATGGTGATATACTACTACACATCCAACAGAATGGCTAAGATTTTAAAAGACTGACAATATGGAGTATTAGAAGGATACAGAACTGTGTAAACACTTGTATGCCACTGGTAGGAGTACAAATTGTCACTATGTAACTATGGAAAACAGTTTGGTGCTATCCACAAAACTTAAACACATGTATATTTCAGGATTCAGCAATACCATTTGTAGAAATATATTCAACAAAAATGTCGGTACAAGTGCACCGAGAAACACATATAAAATGTCCATCACAACATTAGATACAATAGCCCCCAAACTGGAAAAATTCCCTTTATCTGTTAAAAGTAGAACATGTGAATAAACTGTGACATTTTCCCAAAAATTATTTTTACGGAATGGAATACTATATGTTAATACAAACGAATCAACTATGGCTGGTTGCAACAACATGGATAAATCTCACAAATATAACGTTGAGCAAAACGAGTAAGAAAGGAATTATATATTGTATGATTTCATGGATATAAAGTTACAAATTAAAATGTAGTGTTAGAAATCAGAAAATTGGTTACTTTCAGAAAAGAGAAGGGATACTAGGGAATGTGGGGTCTTTTGACATGCTGACATTACTCTATCTCTTGGTTGATCATTACATATGTGATCTCTGTCATATTTCATTGAGGTGTACATTCCTGTTTTGCAGTTTTCTGTATAAGTGTTATATTTTACAATTAAAAACAGTTTAGCAAAAGTTAAAAATTAAAAAAAAAAAAAGCATTGTGACATAAGAGAAGAGGGAAACAAAGTCTGGATCTTGAGTCCATGTTCTTTCCACTGTATTATTGTGCTTCCAGGAAACAAAGTGAGATTATATATTTTGCATGAGAGCAACATGTTATATTCTTAGATATAAGGCCACAAATTCACTTACAAAGAAAGCTGAAAGTCCCCCTGCAACATGCAAAGCGACTCAGACAAAATGCAGAAAGGGTTCAGTTGTCAGGGTCAAAGATATTGTGGAACTTTGGAAGAATATGATAATCAAGACCAAGAGGACAAGGGAAGCAGATTGTGATAAAGACCTGACTCTACATGCTGATGAACTATTATCAATTCCCTAGTGAGGAGGGATTGGTGGTGAAAACTCAGCTCTCATTTGAATAATTATCTTAGAGAAGTCTGCAATTAGATGTGTATGTTTAATTTGATTGTGTAAGTAAATCTGGTTATAATTTTATCCATATTGTGATTCATGAGTCATTCTCGAAATAACCTCTTTTATTTGTTTGAAGTCATTAAAATTCTTGCCCAAATAGATTGGGGGAAAAATCAGAATCAGGGTGATTGTACTGACAATCAAGTTACTACACTGACAAACTATTGAAATTATTCAGATTGGGTCTGCCTGCATCCTACCTACATGTGGTTGATGTAGGGTGATATCAACACAGCAATAAAGAAATATGTCTGGTCAATAGCAGTGACATAAGTCTAATAAATCTTATGAGAGTAACAGGAAGACCAAGAGGTAAAGGGAACAGTCATGGTCATCAGCTCGCATGAGATATTGCAGGAATTCCTTGAATAAGGTAAGAGGGACCAGTGAGCCAGACTCTGAGATCATTACTGTAGCTATTATTCTATTAACTGAGTTTTTATCCTTTTGGAGAAATGTAGGTTAAACAATACATCAGCCAATGAATGAAAGGAGGAAGAGGCCTCTGTTCCGTATCAAAGAGAAGAAGCCTCTGTTTCATATCAAGCCCAAATAGTATCCTATAATTTCCATGGTGCTAAACCATGGACAGTTTGCACATGATACATTTAAACATCTATGGCAATCACCAACTAAGTAATTAAAAATGAACCTAAAAATAAATGGAAGAAGGCATAGTGGTCTATTGGAAAGAGGATAATGAATCCAATTTGTTGGATAATTCAGATTATTGATATTCTTGTTTAATCATTAAGGTAAGTTTGTAGATATACAACATAATGAGAAAACAGAACCACATAGTAGAGTTAGGAAAATACTATATATATTGAAAAGTGCATGTCAAACGAAAGTTCTAACAACATTGAAAGGAAGTTTGTTCAGGGCTGTATTTGTAGTGTTTCAACATAATGTCCGTAGTTTGGATATCAATTGTTATGAAGAAGGCTTGGCTCACATTAAATGCCAAAAATCTTGTTGTTTACTTGCCCCCATTTCTGCAAGTAAGTTTAAATTTGACAGTCAAATTTGGTAAGCCCTGTTTCACTTTGCGTGTCTTAGTATTCTTCTCTTTGTTTGCTTTTTTAATCTCTTCTTCCTTTAATCTGCTAATTTTATATTTTTCAATATTTTCTTAATTTTTTGTTTTATTAAAGAGATTTTGTATGATACTCTTTTCCAAATGTTGACTTTTCTGCTAACAAGACCTGTTTCACATTATGTAGCTGTGGTGTGCCGGTAAATGTTTAACTGCTAACTGTCCAAGAAGTAGTCCTAATTTGTAGCATTTGCTGATTTCTGTGGTGCAAATATTCCCACCATGGCCTGTTTCAGGCTACTAATGTGATGTTATTGAACTTAGATTTAAGCAGAGACACACACAATTGGCTTTCACAAGTCATTTACAGTCGGTTCCAGCATATTGTGGTTAGAGTATAATTTTGTTTATTGATTATCTGGGAAAATTGCTAACAGTTATTTTCATAATAAGCTTTGTTTTCTTCTATGAGCTTCTGCCATCTCCATACACACAAAAAAATACACTGTTTTGTTGCTGTTGTTTCACTCCAAAGCTTGGGATTCATTTGTTTAAAGCTTCCATATTTTTTTCACAGAAATTCTAATTCCTTATGATATTCCATTACCCAGATTCAGACTCAGTAGGTACTTTTATTCTACTCAACATACCTCTCCTCTACCAAAAACAAAATGAACAAATCCAAACAGAGCCATCCACAGTTCTAAGAAGTCTTAATGTCTTTATCTATGCCTTCCCATTACATGATAATCTTTTCCTTAGATATTAGCTCATATTAGTCTGTTTTTTTATTCCAGACCAATTAAATATTAAAATATTCCTCCATCTCTATAGTTAAAAACAATGGTTTTATGTTATATTCCCAATGCACTTTGTTTTACTTTTACTTATATTAAAACTTTTGGGCACAAAATACATGCCCAATAAAAGAGGAATGAATGGACAGATAAAAGAATCATTACATGTTTGTTTCACCATGGCAAAGAACTGCTTTCTTTCTTTCATTGGTTACCATAACCTATGAAATGTCCAGGTTCCTGGCCCATATTCTCCTTAACACTCTCTGAAAAACCTAAAGACTATACAGAAAATTTATATAATGGAGTTTTGAATTATCCAAACAACCTCCACTTAACTTGGCATTTGATAAAACATATAAACAAAAAAAATCCACAATCGATTTGGCTCTGCCTTGTTGAATACAAGAAATGCAACATCATAGACCACATCCACACTGAAAAGTATCTTCAAATAATATTTTTCCCAAACAGTTTTATTCTCTTTAGGTTATCCATACATTCTCTTTCAGAGTATGGTGAGCTTTCAAAGTTTAAAAGAAAACCATAGAAAAACATTATTCTGACATATCATACATTGTCCTTGTATTCAGTTCCTCCTTCCTTTACTCATGAATGGCAACTATTTAGGAGCTTGTAAGCTTTCCCAGATTCACACCAATTCCCCAATGGACTAAGCCTCAGCCATACATAATCTAAAGGATGAAAAAGATGGCAAAACAACTTCCCCATTCGGAATCCAATGCAAACAAACCCCTGATGAGCAACTTGGACAACAACATCTCAAGAGTTCACCTCAGGGGTGGTTGTCAACACTTACTAGAGTCAATTCAAGAGACTATTTCAGCAGCTTTAGAGCAAAACGTCATCTTTAAAAGATTATCAACAAACACGATCACTAAGTTTAGCCACTGTTTGTGAAATTCAAGTCAAATGAAAGCAGCTGAACATACTCAACAGGCGATAGCAGTTATTAAAAAGAAAGTGGAGAGAGGGAGGGAGAAAGGGAGAGAGGGTTGAAGGGAGTGAGGAAGTGAAGAATAACGGGAGGGAGGCAGGGAGGGAAAGAAAGAAAAGAAAAAAAAAGAGAGACAAAAAAAGAAATCAGAAGCCAAAATTTTAAAAGAATGAGGGAAATCAAAACATGCTATATGCTCCAAGTGTAAATGCTGAACAGTACTAGAGGCTTTAGCATAATTTCAACAGCTTCCAGATCTATCACAATTTGTTTTGCTTTTTCCTCTAACAAGCTTAGAAATCATCATTTATTTGGTATTGACAGGTGATCTTCTAATGGCCATGTTCTCAACTCACTACCCAAGGCTTCTACTACTACATGTCCTCTCCTTTCTTCGACTTGCTTGAAGTTTTTCAATGTTTTTGTTTTAGATTCCGTAGGAATGGAAACTGCTTAAAGCTTTTCTCACCTCTTGGGAAAATTTCTTTCAGAGGAAGTAACCCGGGGTGCCACTAATTGGCTTTGCATAACAGTAGGCAAATTTGGCCTTAAAGCAACTGTGACACTGTTTGCCAATCAGCTCAAATACAGATTACCAAAATCAGATTTTCTGGGAACCTCACAGATGTTTCTATTATGAATTCTAAAAACTATGTGGCTGTTGACACAAGTATCCCTAATGCCTTTCCAAGCAACTTAATGATTCTTCTCATTTAAATATTCACTTCAATTTCTTGCAAACCCCAAGCTGGTGCTTCTAAGTGCTTCATTTAAAAAGATCAAAAATATTCATCATGCACTGATTGGACCGATAAATCTAAGTTCTAAACTTTGCCAAGAAAAAGAAAAAAAATGGACTTCTGGTATGTCTTCAAAATTA
This sequence comes from Theropithecus gelada, assembly GCF_003255815.1. NCBI lineage: Eukaryota > Metazoa > Chordata > Mammalia > Primates > Cercopithecidae > Theropithecus > Theropithecus gelada. The sequence continues at coordinate 93,818,718 of NC_037670.1, forward strand.
GTTGCCTCTAGGAGTTTCCTGTACCATGCTCAAATTAGTTTTAATCCAATAGTATACTATTTTGACTAACCTTGTACATATTTCTTAAAAGAATAATTAAGAGATGTTTTGCTAAGTAGATCATTTTCATGATAAAGATATTTAAAAAGAAGAAAATGCCTGTTTTGGGTACAACACTCAGATAACTAAAATTTTTAAAAATCAAGTTTTTAGGTACGCATCTATGTGTCCACACAGATGCAGAGCTAACGGTTCCTGCTGATTTTATAATTACTTTGGGTTATGTAATACATATTATTCTGCTGATAATAAGTCCTAAGAAGCAAAATTTTGCTGTATTGATATGGCCTGGCCAAAAACAACAAGGGAAAGAAATAGCATTCAAAAAACTGGCAAAATGTTTATGAATTCTAATCCTCCGCACATGAATAAATACATCTGACAAAGAGCAGAGGCCCTCAGAAAGGCCCCTCTTGACCTTTCTAATGTGAGTTCAATTGCATGTTCAGTGTTGAGAAACTCAAGTGGGTTCTGCCAATGTTTTAAGTTCAAGCTTTACTACATTTTGTTATTTGTAAAAGTGAAATCCCAGATAATGAGTTATAATTGCTCTATTAATCATTGAATAAAGGGTTTGGAGGGAAACTGGGATTTGAAATCGCAATAGGTGGTATCTGAAAGACATTCTTTTGTATTTTCTCACCTATAGCTTACCATACAAAACTACTGTGAAAACTGCATATATGCACTTTTTTAAAAATGATGAGGTACATGCAATATGCCTTATATATTACTTCTCTAAAAGTATGAAATTTAAAACTTCAGTGTAGTCATAATGATCTTTGACCTTGAAAAAAATGCAGAAAACCAGGCCTTGGATTATAAATTATATTGTCAATGAAAGTGAGAAGAACTCTCCATTCTTTAATGCGTTTTATGTATTATATTTTCATTTCCTTTTTCCAAATGAATTATAATGTAAAACACACTTGTATTTTTCTTTAATTTTTCACTTTTAATAATCTTTCTTTTTCTTAACTTTGTTCTTCCACATTCTGATAGACCTGACAACAAAATTTACCTTTCAAAAATTCAATAATCCCATATTCATTGTTACCCTTAAAGTATCTACTGGGAAATCTATATTCTTATTTATGTTCTCAAGAAAGTTTAATACAAAAAATATAGAAAGGTATACATTATTTAAACCTCCCTTCCTTTAGTTTATACTGAAAATTTTTAGGTTGCGCTTATGCAACTGAAGATCACCAAAAAAAAGGGACAAGCTGGTATTTAGGGCATCATAATAACTAACTCAAATTTACCATAAGACATACATATTAATTAGTAAGTTCAATAGTCAATATAGCCAAAAATAATCATTTCAGTTAGCACTTACTGGAAATTTTAGCAATCTAAACACTCACACGGTCAGGTTTAATATTGTCCAGTGATACCTTTATTCCTTTCTCTTTCTCAGGCATGGTCTTTCTAAACATGTACAGAAAAGGCACAGGTCTCAAACTTTAAATCAGGTGACATCATTGTCATTCTTTCTGTGTTCTGGTCTCCAATTAATTTCCCTTTCCTTCTTAGGCCTAAGGCTCTGACTATCTTTTGCAATATGCAGTAGATTATAAATGTTCAAACTCTGACCAATTGGTGATATTCAAACAGATGCCACCAGGGTAGCCAACAACTGCAGTATTCACTCTCGTTTTTCTATCTTTTTGGAAGTCATTCATAAATTTAAAAGGGTGGTTTTAATATTTAATTCAGAATTTTGAATCCCTCCCTCCCTCCCTTTCTCCCTTCCTCGTCTTGCTCTGTCACCCAGGCTGGAGTGCAGTGGCGCCATCTCGGCTCACTGCAAACTCCGCCTCCCAGGTTCACGCCATTCTCCTGCCTCAGCCTCCCGAGTAACCAGGACTACAGGCACCCGCCACCGCGCCGGCTAATTTTTTGTATATTTAGTAGAGACGGGGTTTCACCATGTTAGCCAGGACGGTCTGCATCTCCTGACCTCGTGATCCACCCGCCTCGGCCTCCCAAAGTGCTGGGATTACAGGCATGAGCCACCGCGCCCAGCCAGCAAGATATTTTCATACAGGAGTATTTAAGAATATGTACTCTCTCATATTGCCATCAATTTTAATGTCACTAATTGCTCTATAAAAGCAGTCTATTTCATCTCCATGAAAAGCACATGTACTAAAATGACCAGAGTTCTCCCAGTCAAAAGGGCATAGAATGGCAGCAAGGTACAAAACACACTTTGCTTTACAGTAAACACAGATAAATTAAGAAAAACATGTTAACTTCACACAATTGAATCTGTTCTGAAACATAATCATTTCTTAAAGAAGGAGATCATAGGAGAGATCACTCCATCCTCATTGGAAATGTTGGGTTAAGAGCAAAAGATTTTATAAGAGTATAGAGACAGAATCTCATTTGAATGCATGTGTTCAAAGAAAGGCAGTAAAATCCCTGATTTCCTTCCACATAGGCAGAAAAGTGGTTGGCTTTTGCACTCAGGTAACATTTCTTTCTGGCTAGGTCAATTATCCATGGAGCCACAAATCCACAGTTCATTCTGATTGTCTGCACATCTGTGTAAACCTTTATAATGCAAATATTAATATCAATATGCTTCTGTAACATGTTTCTATATTTAAAATCAAATAAGTGATTTCGGAATACAGGGGACTATGCAAAAAATCTTATCTAGGGGGCAAAAAAGCACCCCAACATCAACTTATAAAGTAAAAATAGCATTTATTTCTCGCACTCCATTACTACTACAAAAAGTAAAAGAATACTCAACATTCTGTTTGACATTATTGACTTACATTATTGACTTACATTGACTTACATTAGAAAGACACTAACATTTTAGAAAATTTTACACACCTTGAATTGTGTGTGATCTGAAACAGCAGTACTTTGTTGACACTAATCATTAGATAATTACATCCTTTGGGTTATTGTGCCGTCTAAAATTAATAAGACAGCCGGGCGCGGTGGCTCATGCCTGTAATTCCAGCACTTTGGGAGGCCGAGGCGGGTAGATCACAAGGTCAGGAGTTCGAGACCAGCCTAGCCAACATGGTGACACCCCCGTCTCTACTAAAAATACAAAAATTAGCTGGGCATGATGGTGCACACCTGTAATCCCAGTTACTTGGGTGACTGAGGCAGGAGAATTACTTGAATCAAGGAGGTGGAGGTTGCAGTGAGCCGAGATCACACCAATGCACTCCAGCATGGGCGACAGAGTGAGACTCTGTCTCAGGAAAAAATAAAATAAAAATAACAAGAGTAAAGTATTTGAGCAATGCTTAAGTTTTCTCTCTCATATTTTTTCTTCAAATTAACAATGTACATTTTTACTTCAATAAATATGAAAAATATTCATGTGGAAACACTGCAGGTTTATAAAATAATGACAATAAGAACTATATGTTCTATGTGCAGAAGAAAAGGTACATTTTGTTTCATAAATACTATAGGCAAAGGCATGCATTACAGTTAAAAATGATATGAATGATAGATTTTTAAAAAGATTTTGTGTATGTTTATCTAATAAGCAAAATCATATTGCAAATTCATAAAAGGCAAAATGCGTATGATAGTCCTAACACTACTGTATAATCACTACAGAAAATGAGTTAATGGATAATATTAATGAATACATAGAAACTGAAATATTTGCTGAATTGCAACTAATTGGTTGAAAATGTTGCCATGAGCTGGAAGTGAACCTCATAGCAATTGGATCTGAATTCTGCAGAGTAGTCAGAAAATATGTTGCAATGTAGCCATCTCATGTGAAAGAAAAAATAATGGTCTTTGGCCATTTAGATTCATGTTCATATCTTGGATCTTATAATACATTCTGACTACATGACTTTGGATGGATTTCTCAACATTTTTGAGACTCATTCTCACCATCTGTAAGATGGAAATACCTATCTCTTAGCATAAAGAACTCTTAAATGTTGACAAAAATAGTTTACCAATTTTTAAAATAGTTTTTTTTTTCCAGAAATAACATAATCCTACAAGAAACCTCCAGACATTTTTTAAAGTTTTATTTCTTATTCAATGTTTCCATACTCATTGGTTGGGTCAGTAGACAAAACGTTCTTCTTATTTTTGAGCTCTGTGGCTAACCTGATTGAAGGGAGTGAGTGCTATGTGGATTCTATACCTGGAATAACACTGTAGTATATGAGAACATGTAAACTTATCTTATCTAAGGCTTACCTTCTTTCTTAATAGTAAGAGCAATGTTAAGCTTTCTGAGTATGCAGAATTTTTTTTTTTTTTAGTTTAAAAATATACATGCATACATCCCTGAATCTTTACCCCTGCCCTTTTGTACTTTTACTTTTTTACCTCATTTCCTAGAAGCGCATTTACACAGGCTTCTGATGCGTCACAGATGGCTGTGAGATCATGTCCTCCTTCTAGAGCCAACACCACACGTCCATCAGCCAACGTCATCAATTGCTTCGTCAAATGACCAAAACCTACCATAATACAAACAGAATATTTCAAAGTATTAAATCAAGAGAAAATGATCACTAGAATCTAACGTTGATTGAACCCATATTTCGAGTAAGTCATTACTAAGCATTTTCTGTGTGCTAATTCATTCAATACTCAAAATAACTTTATGGATTAGGTCCTATTATTATCTCTATTTTACAGATAAGGGACCCAAAGCCCAAGATCCCACAGCTAAGAAGTATCACAACCAAGACTGGCACCAATCTGGCTCTTCACCAGTGCACAGCGCTGCTTTTCATAACACAGTCTGTACATACCTGGACAAAAAAACTGAATATGATTCAGCCGGTGTTAACAAGGTAAACTGTTCCATTTGCTTGCCATATGCTTCCTGTCTCCATCATCGGCCTTTATTATAGAAAGTTTTCTATGCCCCCAATTGCTATCTATTACAAATTTATATTATCTAACATAATTATTTACATTATCTAATGTAATATAAAATCTATTACATTAGATTTTTATAAGCATTATTTTATTGTGAAACCTTTGATAAATGCAAAATATGAATAACATCTATACATGTTATAAAATATAATAATATGACAAATATCTGCTTTTTTACCTTCCAACTTACAGAAAATTAAGTTAGCAACACTTTTTAAACCCCCATGTGCCTCTCCCTGATAGTAGCTATCCTCCTCCTTGTGAGAGATCAGGATCCTGAGTTTATAATTCCATTGCTTTCCTTTGTTTAATTTCCTTGTTTTTGAACTTTATAAAAATGGTTTTAAAGTTTTGCAACTTACTAATTTCATGTATTTTGTTAGCTCATCTCTGTTGATGCCTGTAGCTATAGTTTTTTTGCTGTCTAGTAGGCCATTATATGTCAACAGAGGTTATCTACCCGTTCTTCTATTGACAGAGAGTTGGTTTTCCTGTTATCACCAAATTCCAGGTTTTTTACCATTACAAATAATGTCACCATGAACATTCTTACGCGGGTCTTCTGGTGCACATATGCACATGTGAAATGGAATTGTTGAGTCTTAAAATCTGCTAAATAATGCCAGATTATTTCCAAAGGGCTATTACCAAGCCCCACTCTCAGAAACAGTATATGTAAGAGTTCCAGTTAAGTCACATCCTTACCAACATTTGGTATGATTTGCTAAGTGGGTGGTAAAAAAAAATGGCATCTTATTGTAGTTTCATTCAGTATAAGAGGGGAGCTTTCTATTTATAATTTAACTTAGAGATTTCATTACAAATGTAATTTAATCTAATTATTTCTTTACACAGATAGACTTTTCCCCGTAATTTGACAGTGTTGTTAGTTACATTAATTAATATTTCAAATATGAAGCCATCACTGCATTTAGGAAGTAAAATAAGCTTGGTCATAATATATAATCTTTTTAATACACACCTGGATTTGTTTTGCTAATACTTTGTTTTAAGATATTTTTTGAGTATATTCATGAATGGGGTTAATCTGTAATTTTCCATTCTTATATTGACCATAATGAATTTTGATGTGGTTGGGACTCTCTGTTTTTATTATCTGATGCCAGAATGTCAGGGAGAAATCTCCTATGAAACCATTAGGGTCTTGTGTTCACTTTGAAGAAGATATTTTAAGTATTGATTGAATTTTTAAGGGATTATATGACTACACCTGCTTTCTATATCATCCTAAGTTATATTTTTACAGGAGTTTCCTTCTTTTATTTCAGTTTGAATTTGCTGAAATAAAATATTTGTTTATTATATTATTTTGAAATTCCACATAGATGTAGGTGGATATTGTCTGTAAATATTTCCTTGATCTCTTTTACGTTCTCTTTCATATTTTCCATCTCTCTCTTTCCTCCATTATGTATATTTTTGATTCAGAGATGTCTTCCAGACTCCCTCTTCAGAGACCTCTAATCTGCTACATCACACCTTTAGTGATATTTTCATTTCTGTGATTATATTATTTAACTCTAGAATTCTGATTTTGTTCTATTTCATGACTTATTGGTCATTATTATACTTTCTTAACTCCTTGTTTATGTTTTTATTTCTTCCTTTATTTATTTCAGCATAATTATTTTGTATTCTGCAACTGACTTTTGAAATCTTTTGGCTTAGTTTGCTCTCTGTTGTTTTTGCTGCTTCATGTTCATGCTGCCTTTATTCTCCCGTTTTTAAAATTTTTACTAATTTATTTAATTTGTGGAGTCCTTTGAGCTTGTATTCATTGTAACTTTATATGTGAAAAATATTTGAAGCCTGGTGCAATGGACTGAATGTCACAACCCCCCAAAATTTATATGTGGAAATTCTAAACTCCAATGTGATGTTTTTGAGAGGCAGCCTTTGGTAATTAGGTAGAGTCCTCATGAATGAGATCAGTACCCTTACAAAAGGGACCCCAGAGAGTCCTCTAGCTCTCTTGTTGTCTTCTAAGGATCCAAGGAGAGGCTGGCACTCTTTAATTCAGATTAAGTAGAGTCCTCATGGATGAGATTAGTACCCTTACAAAAGGGACCCAGAGAGTCCTCTAGTTCTCTTGTCGCTTTCTAAGGATCCAAGGAGAAGTTGGCAGTCTTTACTCCAGAAGGCCCTCACCAGAACCTGACCATGCGGGCAAGCTGATCTCAGACTTACAGTAACCAGAACTGTGAGAAATAAATTTCTGTTGTTGATAAGCTATCAGTCTATTATACTTTGATACAGCAGCCTGAACTAAGACACCAGGGTTGAATGTGATATCTGTCTTTCAAATCTGGCTCAAGTGTGATATTGTTTGCTTTTGCTGGATATCTGGGACACTACCATCTAGGATCTATTTTAAATTCTTATATTGCAAGACTGGTTGTGGAGTTTGCTGTTGTTGTTTGCACATGTATATCATAAATATGGACCTTAAAACTTTATTATAAATTCTCATAGAGAAGAAAGTCAGGGCGTCTTTTCTTTTCTTTTTTTTCCTTCCCTTCCTTCCTTCCTTCCTTCCTTCCTTCCTTCCTTCTTTCCTTCCTTCTTTCTTTCTTTCTTTCTTTCTTTCTTTCTTTCTTTCTTTCTTTCTTTCTTTCTTTCCTTCCTTCCTTCCTTCCTTCCTTCCTTCCTTCCTTCCTCTCTTTCTCGCTTTCTCGCTTTCTCGCTTTCTCTCTTACATTCTTTCTCTCTTTTCTCTGAAACTTTCTTTTGGAAATTCCCTTTATTGATGGCAAAAGCTAAGATAGATGTGTTGTTTTATTTAGGAACATTTTCTTTTCCAAAGTGTAGGCCCTTTGTCATTCTTTCTTTATTCTGGTCTCCAATTAAATTCCCTTCCATTCTTAGGCCCAAGCCTCTGACCCTTTTTTACAATATGCAGTAGATTATTAATATTCCAACTCTGATCAATTGGAGAATCTGGTATAGATGCCCCCAGGGTGGTCAACAACTTCAGGATTTACTCTCCTTTTTCTATCTTTTGGAAGTCAACCATAACTTTAAAAGGATGATTTTAATATTTAATTCAGCATTTTGAGATATTTACACATGAAAGTGTTTAAGAATATGTAATGTCTCATATTGCCAAATTTGAATGCTTTTCATTCAACATTTAGAAAAAATTTACATGGCATCCAACCTGTCCAATTTCAGGGGCAATTGCCAAAAGGTAGGGTAAATAAAAATAAATAAAAACATGTGTTTCAATAGAACATTTCATTTTTTATATGCTTTGTGAACTTACAGTGAAAAAACATTTAATTTTTAAATCAATTGAATTTTTTTATAATTCATAGATTTTATTTTTTAGAGCAGTTTTGTATTTACAGAAAAACTGAGCAGGAAGTACAACAAGTTCCCATATCCAGTCCCTTTCTTTCTATATTATTCACATTTTGTATTATTTTGGTACATTTGTTATGACTGATAAGCCAGTACTGATGCATTATTATTAACTAAAGTACAGTTGAGGTTCACACTTTGTGTTGTACATTCTATGGGTTTTGACAAATGCATAATGGCATGTATCCACCATTACACTATCAGACAGAATCGCTGACTGCCCTGAAAATTTCCTGTGATCTACCTATTCGTCCTCCCTCTCTGCCCCTCAACCCCTGGCAACCAATGATCGTTTAATTATCATAGTCTTTTGTTTGAAAAGAAAATAAATTCTCAAGGTGTGTTTGGTAGAATTTAATGAAAGCCTATAAAATCATCAGATAATGAGAATCTGAAACTAAATTAGGTTACTCCTATTTTGAACAATAAAATAAAACATTAATCCTAGTAATGCCTTAAGATAATCCGTTTGGTAAACAACTGCCTAGAAGATTTTCCCCTCTAGTCTAGCACTTGAGGTTCACCGTGAACAGGATGAGTTAATCTCCCCAATATCTTGAAGCACTTTAATGTTGATTTTAACCACTTAACTACTATTTGGATGGAAGTCAAATTAGTCACTTTACAATTATCCCATGTTTTAAAATTCTTCACAAAAATTCATTCTAAAAAGGACTTAAAATTAGTTAAAAACTGTTATCAAGCATTTTAGTATTTCTCAATTCCTATGGACCTCATTATGATGCCAATAAGAATCTTTTACCCAGGCCACTTAGGAATGAGGCTGTCCACACTAAACTACCTTATTACCTGATGACAATAAAAAGAATGATAAACATTCAGAAAAGAAGTAATGCAAAATTTTGATCCCTAACGCTCAAAAATGTTCTTTCCCTAAGCCAAGATTAATAGCACATAGTAATTAGTATCATTCTAGAAAATTTATGTAAAAAACCTAATATGTAAGGATACATTTCTGTTAATCATATTGTTAAATATTCTAGACAGCTTTTTCTGTAACCTAAACCAGGGCTACAGTGATAATTTTAAAAGGTATGATAAATCAAGCCAGAAATCTTACTAATAATTTCTAGTAATTTAGAATTCAATTATCTAAAGTCACTACAGAACAAATCAAATCACTGGATTAAAAAAGAAAGAGAGAGAGAGATCCAAATCTGGTTTAAGTTCACTCTTTCCTCTGGGAATGAAAAAAGTACCATAAAATGCCAAATTTAGATGGGATAGTAAAAAGTGGAAGGAAAGAGTGGAATGAAGTTAATCTTTGATCTCTATCCAAATTCCTCTTTCTTTTACCTACAGGGTTTATTTCCATTCACATGTTACCCATGTGATCTCTGCAGTCAGAGATTGAGGCAGCTGAACTCTGAGTTATGCATGCACAAAACATTCAAGTGATGTATAGAAATTTCTACAAGACCCATGCTCCTTCTTCAAATCAAAGTAAGCAATTCGAGATTTTTTTTATTATCCTGAATTCTGCTGTGTTCATTGTTACTGTACATATTAGAAACATTAAATATGCCAGCCAAGTGTGGTTACCAAGGTGAAGGTATTATTTTTCAGGACATATTAGATAAAAGTTTCAGTGGCATGTTGTGTGTGTGTGTGTGTGTGTGTGTTGGAGCAGAGGATATATAACATTTTTAGTAAGCATGATTGCAAGTTTCATGTAATCGTATTTACTTCTAGCTTCATTAAAGACACAAAAGCTCATCCTACATCTCACAGTAAATTTAATAAAACCTTTAGAGTTGAAAAATTACAGCAGAGACCTTCCTCAAGTGGGGTTGAGTGTTTTGAGTGTGAGGGCTGATCGGCTAAGTGATTAAGTGGAAAACATGTTCCTATACCATGGTACCTTGTAGGCTCAAGCAATCACTGGACATAGAGATGGAATGGGGTTCTCAACATTCATGTAGGCCATCAGTTTCAGAACTGAGTGCAGAGCTGAGGGAGGAACCTGGATGCCTTGGGGAAGCCACATGTGCAGGCTCAGGTTAGTGACTGGTATTGGGATGCATTGACTAAAAATCAGCCTTAACAGTCATCCCTATTACCTGCATTGACTACAAAAGAATCTGTATATTTTATAGGTGTTGGTTTCTGCTAAGAAATCATATTGTGTCAGATACTTTTTTTTTTTTTGAGATGGTGTCTCTCTCTGTCACCCAGGCTAGAGTGCAGTGGTGTGATCTTGGCTCACTGCAACCTCCACCTCCCGGGTTCAAGCGATTCTCCTGCCTCAGCCTCCTGAGTAGCTGGGACTACAGGCATACGCCACTATGCCCAGCTAATTTTTGTATTTTTAGTAGAGACAGGGTTTCACCATGTTGGTTGGCCAGGATGGTCTCGATCTCTTGACCTCGTGATCCACCCACCTCGGCCTCCCAAAGTGCTGGGATTACAGGCGTGAGCCACCGTGCTGGGCCATGTCAGACACTTTTAAAAAGATATTTGGTACCTTAAACTTTTACTTTAGAAAATATTTTAAAATGAGGCATCCATCAAACACCATAACTACTACTAAAGAATCCTACATGTAGCCTGGTTGTTTTAAAAATTGTCCATCAGCATTAAATTATAAGCATGAGAAGGATTCTACACTGTAATAAATCATTTCTTTTGATGACCAAGCGGAGCTGAGCTGGTAACTACCAAGACCTTGACACCATTGAGAAAGAGAATTAGAAGGGCCTTTTCAGCATGAAATCCTCTGTTTGGTTCCATTAATTTAGTAGAAGCAAATTTAATATTTTTGATTATAAAAATTATCATTTTCAATTTGATTTCCTGATACTTTATAGGGGTTGGTTTCTGCTAAGAAATCATATTGTGTCAGTATTTTCTCTAGTTTAGAAGTTGTTTGAAATGAAAAGTTGCTCTAAGAAGGCTCAAAGATTAAACCTTACATATGTATTTAATAACCATGTCAGATGACACAAAAGGATTCATTCTTCAAGGTGGCATGTCTCAAATGCTTCTCTCTAACATTTCCAAATAGTTCCCAGAGAATGGTGGTAGTGAAAGGAAACAACCTTATCTAGCTTTATTTTAATTTTCATTTAAAAAAACAGTATTAAAAAAATTAATGCATTTTCATTGTAAGAAATTTGGAAAATGATAGAAAATAATAAATAAATAGTATAATATTATATAATAAACAGACTGTTGTGATATATCATATAAAGTGTTATCTTTTATCTGATAAATATATAAAATAAATGATAATCATAAAATAATTACAAATAATAATAAATACCTAGTTCCATCAACCAGAAATAGCCAATTCTACCTTTGTGTGTTTCATGCTTCTTGTTGTATTTTCTAAATAAAACAGAATCATTCCGGTTTTTTTTAAACTGCATTTACAAATATCAAATAGTGGATAAATTTTTCATTTCTCTACAATATCATTTAAAATGTATCCATGCACCAACCAATTCTGTTTTTAGATATTTAAGTGTGTTATTAGGTTTTTAGTTTAATATACAAGGTAGCAAATAATAGCCTAATGTATAATCAAAGTGACCAATGTATGTCAGTATTTATCTTATTCTAGTGTTATGTATTATTAGGGTTGGAAGAAGCCTTGCTCTTTTTATTGCTAACTTCTCTGTGTCACCAGAGCATGGGCTAGAACCTAAGTAGTAAAGCACGTAAAGCCAAAATGAGAACAAAGTTTATACAGTCAGGACTGTATAACTCTCCCACAAAGTCTGTTTCTATTACAAAATTGCAAATGGTATTGGAAGTCTCTATGGAGGCCAAAACTGAGTTAATGCTGTAGTGGGTTGAACAGGGAATTGTCTCTAACCTACCATTTAGTTACTATTGCTATCCTGCCTCCCTGTAGTAAAACAGATCAGACCCTAGAATCAGCAGCCAATTCTCAGGGAAAGATACCTCGATCATGATTCATTTGGTTAATAAAGAAATGGTGACACACTGTGATCTATTGGATAAGTCATTTTACTTCTACTTAAACATTTGTTGACTTTGCTGATGCCAGTCTCCCATTCATGACAAGTCTTCCCCCAACTATTATTTTCTTTCTATTGAGGAAAGCCTCCAGTTAAAAAAAAGAAACAACAAAAATTATTCTGGCAACCTCCATCCTCAATCTGCCATTCAGCAGAGGCACTGGCATCCAGATAAGCAGAAGTGATAGCTTTTGAAATATTCAATGACACCTGATTTGTATTATTTTTGTAACTCTTCTATGGCTAAAAAGTCTCACTACCAATTTACTCATTTATTAACATGTCAATTACGTTTGGGCCTGAAATGTTTGTGTGGACTTCACCACACATTTAATATAGTAGGGAACAAAGGAGTCACACATTGTTGCCCTATTTTCATTTGAAATTAAATTTTTCTCATCCATTGGACTATCTTCTGTAGTTATACCCAGAAAGGATTACTGAAGAATGCACATCCAGGGAAGTCTAATTATAAAAACTGTAGCCATTTTCCTCCCCCTCTAAACCCTGTGGTCATTAAGTTACCATGTTATTCTTTAGGAAAATGCAGTCAGGCTCAAGTAGAGAGAGAAATTTGGGTAGCATGTGGCAGTCTCATGTATTGTGAGGCTCTCCAGCAGGACTTCAAAGCAGAATCTGATTGTTGCAGATGGGAAGAATGCTTTCCACAGAAATACCTTTTTAAGACTCATGGTGCTGTAATTCATATGGTAGGCACTTGTGATTCATTCCTGATGATGTTGGGATCATTTAACTCACAGAACCATTGTCGCTACCATAAAGTCCTTTCATCTGTAGCCAAAAAGGTTTATTTCATGCAAATGAAAAATTTTCATTAATGTGTCACCTTAATAATGGGCAAAGATATATATTTTCTGGTTATGTTTAAAATGTAAATTTATGAACATATTCTGAAGAGTCATTTCATGTTAAGATCTTTACTTATTTGATGTCCCAGGACTCTTTCCAAGTTCATTGAATCCGGAAATCAATTTTAGAAGAAATATGGAGATTATTATCATTAAATCTTTCAGTTGGCTTATTCCAAGCAGCCCTATAAATACTACATATGTTTTAAAGAAAGCATTTCCAACCACAGTAAAAATGCTTTTACTCTTCTAGTCAGTGATGCTCCAGGAGGTAAGTTTATATTCTCAGCACCTTTTGAAAGTAAATGTATATTTCGTTTGTATCCTAAACAAAGTCTGAAACAAGGGAATACTTCAATGCCATTACTTTTGTAAGACAAAATTGATCCTCAGAAATTCCTGAGAAAATAAATGGCAAGATGATTGACTGGAACTTTAGTTATCCATCCATCCATCCATCCATCCACTCACCCATCCCTTCATCCATCTATGATCCAACTACAAATCAACTATTATTTACTAAATACCTATGATGTGCCACAGTTTATACATAAATCTGATACTTCTATTGGATATGAGTTATTACAAACTCTATTTGAACCTCAGTTTTATTACCTACATATAAAATTAAATACTACTTATTTACCTCACAGGTTTGAAATGAATATTTAATTATTAAAGGCCAACTGCAAAATGGACACACAGTTTATCAAACAGAGTCTGGTGTATGGCAGGTGCTCAGTATTTATACTTTTTTTTTTTAAGAGATGAAGTCTCATTCTGTCACCCAGGCTGGAGTGCAGTGGCACCATCATAGCTCACCTAACCTAAAACCACAGGGCCCAAACAATCCTCCCACCTCAGTCTACCGACTAGCTTGGATTACATCGCACCATCACACCCTACTAATTTTTCAATTTTTTTCATAAGGACACGGTCTTACTATGTTGCCCAGACTGGTCTAGAACTCCTGGCCTGAAGCAATCCTCCTGCCTCGGCCTCCCAGAGTTCTGGAATTAGAGGTGTGAGCCACCATGCCTGGCCAGTATTTATACTTTTAATGAAAGCTTTTAATTTAACAATTATAGATCTAGATATTAATTTCAAGTTTATATATTCCAATTCTACCATTTTAAGAAGTGGATGAGGGGCCGGGCGCGGTGGCTCAAGCCTGTAATCCCAGCACTTTGGGAGGCCAAGACGAGCGGATCACGAGGTCAGGAGATCGAGACCATCCTGGCTAACACGGTGAAACCCCGTCTCTCCTAAAAAATACAAAAATCTAGCCGGGTGAGGTGGCGGGCACCTGTAGTCCCAGCTACTCGGGAGGCTGAGGCAGGAGAATGGCGTAAACCCGGGAGGCGGAGCTTGCAGTGAGCTGAGATCTGGCCACTGCACTCTAGCCTGGGTGACAGAGTGAGACTCCGTCTCAAAAAAAAAAAAAAAAAAGAAGTGGATGAGGAAACTAAGGCGCATAGTGATACCAGAGAGCAATTTTTCGAGGAAAAGTAAAGAAGAGCAAGTAAAACATGAAAAATGTTATGCTCTTATGATATATCTGCTATAGAATATCTGTTTTCCTTTTGGAAGAATGTTTTTAAAAAAGACATTATGGCCAATAGAAGTAGAAAATCATGTTCAAAGATGGGGGTGAGGGTGAGGAGTGAGAGATGTGTGGGGAAGAAGTTCAAGACCAAATAAATATAATACACCAAATGAAAAAGTCTGAAGTCTTTCTGGACACGAACTCTTGCTTACATAGGTCTATGGGGAAAAAAGACATACTTAGCTAAAAAACTTAACTTATACAAAATTTCATTGATTTAGTTTTACACAGGGTAAAACTAAAACACCATGTCTTCAAGAGGACTCAAAAAATAATTGTGGTAGATCCATTCACTTAAGAGAAACCTACTGAGAAGCTACTATGTGATCAAGGAACTGTGCTGGCAATGAAGACACAATTAGGAGCCAAGCAAAGGTGTTCACTACCCTTATATGGTTTATAAATTAATGTTAGTGAGAGTTAATATAACCAGGCACCATGCTAAGTATTTGAAATGCATTATCTCATTTATTCATCACACAACTTCCCAAGTAATAAGAAAATTAACTTGCCCAAGCAACTAAGGTCAATCAATGACAAAGTTGGGATAAGAGGTTGGGTCTTGGGATAAGAGGTTGACTTTAGTGCCTGTCATCCAAACCACTCTTCTGTGGCTAAATCCAAGTAATATTGAAGTGCAAATTTAATGTATTAGTACTATAATCACTGTGCCGGTTATGCCTGAAAAATAATCCTCAAATGTTAATGACTGTAACCCATTCTTACTTAAGTTGTAACTTACAGTAGTGAAAACTGAAACATCCACTTCGATTTTCTTTTGCTATTTTTTCAGTTTGAAAAGGAAATATATCAACCCCTCAAAAAACTAATTCCTTTTCAAACTAACCCTTGCATCTAAGCTTGCATTTTAACTTGAGCATTGCATTAATTCATGGCAGTACTCCCAAAATTCAACTCAGGTTACGATGGCTATGGCAACACTTATAATTGACCATTGCCAAAAAGCTTATGCACTGATTTGCCATATTCATCCTCATGGTTTCTTCATACCTAATTGCTTTTTATAAATTGATATTGTCAACTGGCATAGTACCTGACACACAATAAGTTATCTGGTCTTTAAACAAACAAACAACAACAAAAATATTACTATTGAATCTCAATGTGTATATTCTTCATAAACAGATGATCATTCATCTTTAAAGTGCTAGATAAGTATCAGCTAAATTACACAGATTTGTTAAATGGTAGAAAAACAAACTATTGCCTTCTAAGGAAAATGGGGACAGGTCTCATTGCCAAAAGCATTCCGTGGAATTGCATTTCCCAAATGACCTGCGTTTTTCATTTCAAGACCAAAATACCTGATTTTAAAAGATAAGTATCTACCCTCTGGGCAAAACTGATGACTTCTTATTTTTCCTGCCATAAGTCGAGGTTCAGAAACAATTCAAATTATAGGTTTCAAGCAATCATTTAATTTAGATTAAATTAGACAGCAATTGTATGTTAAATAAATATGAAATGGTTCTAAATGTATTTGTTTAAGAATTCCAGAATACATAAGCTTTTATTATACATTTGTTATTAATGATTTTAAAAATAAATCACCAGTTAATTGAAATGCTTAAAGATATTTGCAAAAGAAAGTATAACATTTAGCAAACTTCATAAGAATCTAGTAAGCCCAATAGGATAGTTAGGATAGTTTTTTTTTTTAAACAGGCAATTCTCCAACATCAGTGCAGAAAATCTGCGGTACAAACATAACCAAGATCCCACACCATCTTTACAAATGCCATGATTCAACCTGTCAATATGGATAAAATAAAGACTTCTTTTCAAATATTATCACAGTGGTTTTGTTCTGTTTTAAGTCTATTCCCACCTGCCATTAAAAAAATCATTAATGTCTTCTTTTGAGAAATGTCTGTTCATATCCTTTGCCCACTTTTTGATGGGGTTGTTTGTTTTTTCTTGTAAATTTGTTTGAGTTCTTTGTAGGTTCTGGATATTAGCCCTTTGTCAGATGAGTAGATTGCAAAAATTTTCTCCCATTCTGTAGGTTGCCTGTTCACTCTGATGGTAGTTTCTTTTGCTGTGCAGAAGCTTTTTAATTTAATTAGATCCCATTTGTCAATTTTGGCTTTTGCTGCCGTTGCTTTTGGTGTTTTAGACATGAAGTCTTTGCCCATGCCTATGTCCTGAATGGTACTACCTAGGTTTTCCTCTAGGGTTTTTATGGTATTAGGTCTAACATTTAAGTCTCTAATCCATCTTCATATAGCCAACAGACACATGAAAAAATGCTCATCATCACTGGCCATCAGAGAAATGCAAATCAAAACCACAATGAGATACCATCTCACACCAGTTAGAATGGCGATCATTAAAAAGTCAGGAAACAACAGGTGCTGGAGAGGATGTGGAGAAATAGGAACACTTTTACACTGTTGGTGGGATTGTAAACTAGTTCAACCATTATGGAAAACAGTATGGCGATTCCTCAAGGATCTAGAACTAGAAGTACCATATGACCCAGCCATCCCATTACTGGGTATATACCCAAAGGATTATAAATCATGCTGCTATAAAGACACATGCACACGTATGTTTATTGCGGCACTATTTACAATAGCAAAGACTTGGAATCAACCCAAATGTCCATCAGTGACAGACTGGATTAAGAAAATGTGGCACATATACACCATGGAATACTATGCAGCCATAAAAAAGGATGAGTTTGTGTCCTTTGTAGGGACATGGATGCAGGTGGAACCATCATTCTTAGCAAACTATCACAAGAACAGAAAACCAAACACTGCATGTTCTCACTCATAGGTGGAACTGAACAATGAGATCACTTGGACTCGGGAAAGGGGACATCACACACCGGGGCCTATCATGGGGAGGGGGGAGTGGGGAGGGATAGCATTGGGAGTTATACCTGATGTAAATGACAAGTTGATGGGTGCTGACGAGTTGATGGGTGCAGTACACCAACATGGCACAAGTATACATATGTAACAAACCTGCACATTATGCACATGTACCCTAGAACTTAAAGTATAATAATAAAAAAAAATCATTAAAAGAAAATAAAGACTGCCTCCAATTTCCATGAAATATTTCCATACAACTGTCATGTTTTGGGGAATAACATTACATATTCCATAGCATGTTGGATCATGGTTTTTAACTTGCATGATTTTCCTACTTTTCCAAGTTGGAGGTGTGGGATATGAAAAGGAATTCTTCCCTTGATTACGCCAGAGGTCTTTAATCTTAAGCCATAGTCTATTTGTGAATGAAGCCCAATATCCAACTTATATTAAATGCTATAAAACCTTCATAATGGTAAAAATAGAGTATTTCGGGTAAGGTGGTGACATTTTAGGTCAAACACTTCAAGACACTTAGGGGATCTGAGAGAAGATGACAAGATTGTGGAATTGAATGATGAGAGAGTGAGGTAAGCAGAGGCCAGATTCAGGATGGGGAGATCAAAGATGAAGAGAAGTTGGCAGGACTTTGGGGAATAGCTGGGTATGTACCAGAATAAATAAAAAAGCATGATGCTGGCCATTCTAGAACCATTCAAACTGAGAGGTCATGGACATCTTTCAACGAGGGTCTGTAATGAGATTAGGCAACTACTTTTCAAACCAAAGAAGCTTACAGATGCATTAGACTGGGAGGCAAGCTGGAATACACTAGGGATATGCAGCTGTTGGGTCTATTGCTCTACCCTTAGAGTGTGAGTTCAGACTTTTCAAAAATAGTTAAAATTTCAGAATCTGGATATTAATGGATAGATGCATAAGATTAAAAGGTAGCACTTTATTAAATTGGGAACATCAGCATTTCACTTATCCCAGTCACAAGTGTTATAGCTTCAGAAAAAAAAATGGCAACTGGGTGTTCAAAATTACCTAATTAATAAGAGGTGACAAAGGAAATTCAAAGTGACTATTAAAGGAATAAAGCTTTTGTCACTATCACTATATGCCAAAAGAGTTGTGTAACTCATCCTAATAATTTCCAACTTCAGACAAATTCATTGAAGAGACATTACTTCTCTTAGGAGACACCCAGGTATTCTCTGCCAGCTGCTTAAACCCTCTGTAGAGATTTGTCAGTTTTTATTATCATAAAAATGTTAACTGCTTAGGAAAATTATCTTGTCTACCTTGGGAAGCATCAGCAATAGAGCCAGGGTGTCACCACTGATTCTGAATTTGGATAAAATTAGTCAATACTTACAAATGATATTAGTAACTAAATCTAACTCAGGTTCTATAACCTACCAGACAATTGGATGTGCCAATTCCCATCTCTGGGCTTTGCTTTGTTTCTCTAAGGGTCAAATATAAGTGTTAGACTAACTTACATTTCTTAAAGTGGAGTTAACCTCTGGTTAATCAGAATCACCTGGGTGTTTGTTAAAATGCAGATTCGTGAGCCTCATCCCAGATCAAGTTTGAATCTAAATCTGAATCCAAATCTCTGCATTTAAAGTCAGTTCCTCTATTGAGGTTTGAGTTTCTCCACTGAGGTCCTTCTACCTGCATTGAGGTTTGAAGGTCGTCTGACTACAAAATCTTAAAGACTTCCTTCTAGTTGTGTCATTTGAGTTGATCCTTTGACAACTTTTACAACTTTTTAGTAGTCAACAACTTAAGCCTACCAAAACAAAAACAAAAAACAGGTTTTGAACTGTTTATCAAAAAGATAAATAATAGAATACATTGTTACTCCAGGTTAGGACTTCCATGAAATTGTATGGGAGGTGGCATTTCATCCTGGTCTTTTAGTTCTCCCCTGCATCCCAACCTCCCTTTCAAGTGGTCTTTTCTTCTTCCCTCTAATCCCTGTGAAATCTGCTTTGACACAATGAATTTACGTCAACGGGTTGTTTTTATCAGGTAGTTTTAGATTTGGGAGACACATCTCAACATTTAAATGCTAATATTTGCAAAACTCATAGAAAAGTGCCTAACATTGTAAGACTTATGTAACTGCTCATTAATTCTAGAAAGATATGACATTTTTTTCTTCTCTAGGAAGATTGCTCAAGTGGAATTGTGTCCTGGCTCTCACAAAATATAGTCCTAAAGGAAACTATTTGCACACATTTAACCCCAAACTGGTTACCATCATATTGGTTGCTTTATGATGAATTATAAACAGTTAAATGCCAACATGAAGAAAACCTTCCAAAAATAGTAAATAAATAGTTTAGGTATCATGATAAGGGGCAACTCCTTGGAAATGATAATTTGCAAAATGATACATAAGTGCCCTTCTGACCTTGTGCTTCTAATAATTAGAAATTTTTCTTGAAGTACATTAGCTATTCTTTATCATTAGGCCTTTACATTAATTGTGGCTTATTATTAATTAACTCAAGTATTTACTGAAAAAAGTTTTCTATGTTGTAATTACCTCTTTATTACTAACAACTTAAAAGGGCAAATGTTTGAGTTGCACAGAGGATCTGAAACATGTAATATTACTAAACAAAAGCAACTCGGGCTATATTGAACCAACCAGAGAACTAAATATGAGAGGCCGCGATTCTCAACAGAAAACAAGTGTTCAGGCCCCTAGGATTAAAACTAAATTTTTAAACAGAAGAACTCTCATTAATTCCACTGTCATCATTTAACTACAAGGAAAAGCAGGTTCATTGGATACTTCATCATTTCAGCTAGTTGATTCAATAGAATAACTTTAAGTTTTATTTCTGGTGAAAACAATGGAGGTGGCACCATTTGTAGGGCTATGCGGTCAAACGGTATGTGAATGCATTACCCAAGAGTATATTAATCTTTTAGTGGAGGAGAGAGACAATAAACATGAAAAGGTAGTAAGACTGTGGTTATTTTGGTGGCTTGACTTAGGGGCAACTTTTAATGATCACCTGAAAAAAGTCTAAAATTCTTATGCCTATTCTTAACCTGAGTAGGAAAAGCTATAAAAATTACATATTAAGTGCACTATATAAAATAGTTCTAGAATAATACTCTGTTATTAACAGTTTTATCTCTCTTGCTTTATGAAACACTCTTCTCACCTGGCCTAGTGCCATCACATTCTTGGATTTCTCCCTTTCCCCTCCTTCCCCTCCATGTCAAACCGCCAGCTCCTCTACCTCCTTCCACCTGAGAAACGTGTATACTCCTCAGAGACTCTGGCCTCAGCACTCCATTCTCCTCTGCAAACACAGTTCATCAGTGAATGTTTTCACTGTCACAGTTATATCCATTACCACTGAACCAAAGACTGAAATCTCCTTTTCTTCCTACTCACCTTTTCTAGATCTTATCTCCAATCAGAAAGCATTTCTTTGTACATCTACTTGATTTTAATTGACTGTGTTTAAATATTATCCATTATCCATCATCCTCAGTTTCTCCTCCTGATGTCACTACTTTGGCCAATAGGTAATCAAGATTGTGAAACTTTCATGTCTTTCAACGGTAATGACACACTATCTCAAACTACCCAATGACAAATGAGCTTAAACTGCTCAGTTTGGTAATCAGGGCACCAATATGCCATTATTGTCTAAATGACTGCACTGAATAGGCTTTCCTTTGCATGTATTAGATAAGAGCATAGATGTGGGGGCCTGAATTTCATCTCTCTCACAGTCATCAGTGTCATCTCAAACATATTTTTAATTTCCCTGAGTCTCCCTTTCTTCTTCAATAAATCGGGATAATAATACACAAAGTTAAGGTGAATACATGAAAAAAATGCACTTATTTACTTTGCCCAATGCAAGGACACAGTAAAAGCAGCAAATGGTTGCTGGAGAACAAATGTGATCTCTTCACTCGTGTCCTTCTTTCCATCTGCTTTTCCTCCTCCTCTCATCCATGTCTAACTCACTACTCAAGAGCAACTCTGCTGCTCCTACCACAACATTCAGACAAGTATCTCTGATCACTAGACATTTTGCTTACAGAATTTGCTCAATCAGATACTGTCTTTTTCATATATACATGTCTTTTCTATTTTCAATTTATTTGTGAGATTTTGAAAGAGTAGTTCAACATCCTAATTCTTGGCACATTGACCAATAAATAAACACAGTAGTATTTACTGAAAAAAAAAAAAAAATCCCAGTTTTTTTTTTCAAATTTGTGTCCAGAGGTCCAGAGGGACACTTCAATTGTGCAGTGCCCATGCTTGATCCTGAGTTCTTCCTCATGACTGACTGCAAACACCGTGACAGTGTCTGAGCAGAGAGATCAGTGCCTGGACCTTCTCCTTGCTCTTTCCTAAGAAACATAAGAAGAGTTCATATTTGCGAGCTTTGAAAGCATCTCAGCTCACCTTTATTATTTTCTCTCTACCGCAAATATTCACAGAACTAAGAGCATATTCAAACTGAAGTGTATCATCTCTGATTGGGCACAATATACTCTCAGAATGTATTCTAACATCAATAAAATGTGGACTCTTCCCCAGCAATACTCAGGAAAGCCTCTTAGGTTCCGGAAATAAACATTCTGGGATGCTCTGCAGGCCAGATGTGCATACTGTTGAGATGGCATTGTGGGAGAGAAAAGAAAGAACCCAAGCCCATTAAACTTAGGATATTCCCAGAGTGGCTTTACTTTTCTCTGGTTTTCTTTGTGAAGACATGACCAGGAGTCCTTTACTCCTGGTTTCTATGTATCTACACTTTTTGGTTGTTGGTTAATATTGATTAAATGAGGAAGGCAGAATTGTTTGGGCGTAATGGCTCCGATAGGCAGGTAGAATGCTGCACTTAAATCCGAAGCATTTACGTGCCTGTTTCTCTCTGAAGCCCAATAGCTTCTATATCTATCTCATTAACCACATAATAGAATTCGTCAAAATTTTACACCACTTTACGTGCGTGTTTCTCTCTGAAGCCCAGTAGCTTCTATCTGAAGTTTCAGTAGTTTCTCTCTGAAACCCAATAGCTTCTGTCTCTATCTCATAGCCACATCGCAGAATTCATCAAAATTTGACACCACTTTACTAACTGTATTGTTTTGAGCAAAACACTTTGCCACCCTGGGACACAGTGTCCTCACTTTCTCATTTGCAAAACTAATAAATGATTGCAGATTATATCAAAGTCTCTTTGCATTTATGATTCTGTATTAGTCAAAGATTCATCTCTACCCCCACATCGCAGAGCTCTGTGGGTCAAACTCTAATTACTCTCTTCAATGCTCCAAGAAATGGCTGCCAAATTTCTGGCTAGTGACTGACATTTCATATTCACGCTAGTGCACTTTCAAACACAAACCATCCCTGAGCCTTTCTTTGTTCTTTGGAGATGTCTGCTTCCGTCATCCCAAGAAAATGCAAGAACAGTCAAATGCAGGTGTTTGGGAATGGCCTAACGACTAAGGTTCTTTGTCTTTTTCCGTTTTTTTTTTTTTTTTTTTTCCAGCAGGGGGTGGGAGGAGGGTCTGTTTTAATGTACAGAAAAAGTCACAAAGGCTGATGCGAAGCCTTAACATCTACTCTAGTTTCCTGAAATTCCCTCTGAAGTCTACGGGAACTCTGCACTCCAAGGGCCCAGTCCCATAATTGGTAAATGAGAAAATAGCCAAAGGAACACAATTTTAAAGTTAACAAAGAAAAAAAACCATAAATAGAGAAAAAGTGATTTTGTTGTTGTTGTTGTTATTAGGAAAAAAAAAATAGAAGTTGAAACGGCATATTTATTTCGTTTTAATTTCTGGGCTGTCAGACATCAGCTCTGAAGCCCTGATTCAGAACACATGCGGGGTCTCTTTGAAGTTCTGACTGCCTTTTTTTTTTTTTTTTTTTTTAAACAATGGCAGAAAGATATAAAGAAATTAAGCTGCAACATAATCATAAAACAAAACTTCTGGACTCCTGATTTACAAATTGTCATTCTTTCATTTGTTCACGGCTTCATTTTCAAAGCTTCACTGTGGCACATACTTTTTTGTAATTTTTTCCTTTAAGCTCAACCTTAGCTATTCCTTTCCTCTCCAAAGTGAGGCATTCTACTTTTATTTTATTAAACTAAAAAGAAAATTAGTTTGTTGCGGTTTTCTGAAAACAAGAAAGGAACAGGAAAATCCAGAGCAATATAGTAAATGGAATCTTTTTGATAAAAGCCATAGCAATATAGGGTTTAGCTCTTAAAGTAACCAGTTCTCTTGGCATAAAGACAAAAATATACCTTAAATTTTCAGGCAATCTAAAGAAAATGTCTACTTGGTTTTCATGCTTTACTTATAAAAGATCCTTACAGAAGATTTTAGGATCCTTAATAAAAACTGTGCATTTCAAATATGGCCTGACAGATGCCACATTTGAAAACACACATCTGCCACACATACAGACACATGCACAAACGCATACAAATTGATTTATTGTTGTCAATCAGTGGTCATATATCTTTATTTGAACAAGATACACAAGAATTCTGTAATCCAACCATCCCTTTCAAATCTTAATACCCACAAACAAGCTACAAGTTTCTTAGTCCCCAAAATCATGTTTCTCATTCTGTTTTTGTCCTATAATCTTTTCTTGGCTTTATTATGTAAAGTATTCCAATATTTATACTCTTTCCAAATACTGATATACCAATTCTATAGTATAACTTCTATTCCAGAGTTTCTTTTCTGCTATATCTTTAACAATCAAAATTTCAAAAATTATGTTTCTCATCCAGTGTATTGACCTTCAATACACTTACAAGGACTACTAATCACCTTTTACATAAAGTTCCAACTCAATACATCAAAGTTAAGTGGGAAATTGAAATAACTATCCCATCAATGGTGTGCTAAAGTCAGCTCATACTGACTTGCGAGAACTGACAGCTAAATCTTCAGAAATCTGTAAGCCTGGTTTAAACACAGCCATTATAAATGTTAAATTATATAAACTTACAATTTAAAAATTATATTAGAAACAAAGGCATTATGTACCCAAAATTCATTATTTCTGAATTATTTTACTATATTTGCTCTTATTTATGCTATTGAGGTTACTTATATCTCTTGTATAGATACAATTGAAATACTGGACTATGGATTGCTGTTGCATGTCTTATCTCAACTGTGTTAGTGACTTCCACACTGGAAGTCTGAAACAAATGAATAGCTGGGTGGAACGCCTTAGTCTGTCTGGGCTGCTGTAACAAAATACTATAGACTGGGTAGCTTACAAACAACACAGACATATTTCTCACATTTCTGGAGAGTGGGAAGTTCAAGATCAAGCAGAAGAAAATCAGGTTGATAGCAGATTCAGTATCTGGTGAAGGCCCACTTTCTGGTGCATAGACAGCACCTTGTCACCATGTCCTCACATGGTGGGAGAGGCAAGACAGCTCTCGATGGCCTCTTTATCGAGGGCACTAATCCCATTTATTTAGGGCTCTGCCACCGTCATGACCTAATTAGCTCTCAAAAGCCCCACCTCCTAACATTATAATATTGGTGATAAGGTTTTAACATATCAATTTTGAGCGGACACAAACATTCAGACCACAGTAGTGTGGATATTTTAATTGGTTTTGTGTTTGTGTCTTTGTTTTTTAACAGCTACTTTTTAAACATTTACATGCTAATTACTAATTGTCTTCTGTACCAGAATTATTCAAAGAGCTAATTTATAATTTACAAGGAGTACTTATACTGAATCTTGGATGTTTCATCCTTAACTTCATACTGTTTTTTAATCCATTCACTGCCAGTCAATATGTTATCTTTTTAAATTCTTATTTTCTAGGGTTTTAACTTCTCTTCTGCCTAGAATGAAACTGCATTTTCACATCTACTGAACCACCTCTCAAAGCATTAAGGAAAACTTACATATGCTGTGATGTCAATATTAATTATGAAGGTTGGTATAAGATACCTCTTATTTTCTGGCACGGGGTCAGGCACATGGAGTCCAAAGGAAACAGAAAGAAAATTACGCATATTATTTGTTTAAAGGTGGGTGGAACAAATTGTGTATTGCTATGTCATTACCTTAGAATTTTGGACTGTAAATGTCTAGAAGGGAGGTACCACGTATGTCAAGTAGCCTGATTCCTTAAGTATTAAATAATCATTAGATAGATTGCCAAACATCCTCCCATTCTATTTTGATAACAGCCTACATCTACAAATGAAAAACATTTCTGCATCAAGTAGTTTAAATTCTATTATTCTGACATGAGTGACTGCCTTGAATACAAACAGATTTTAGACATGGCGAATTAAGATATTTTTATCCAGAAGGGATGTGGAAGAGATTTGGATAAGAACTGGAGAAACTTTGACCGTGGAAATTAGCCATGTGTTGAAAAGACTGCATCATTTATATACACTTATACAGCCTTTGTTCTAGTACTCAAAAATGCTAGATTCCTCTCTGACAAAAAAGAGAAATAGAAAGTTTTTAAGCAGAGAAAATATCCATTTGTATGTGCTACAACTAAATAGCAACGTTTTCATGGAAAACTCTTTAGATAGTTTTCTAACAGTTAAGATCAGTATTATTTATAGTGCAGTGAATTACTAAACACATTATTTAAGCTCTAGTAGAACATACATTTCAAGGTGCATGATCATGTTCTTGGTGAAATTATAATACCTACCTCTCAAACCTTCCATAAGTTTAACACAAATCTGCCTTATCCCAACTTCTAAGTAATAGGGGATTACTCTAATTTTTTGTTAGAATCCTTGCAATTTATGCAGTTTACTGTTGTCTCATTTTTGTTTTTTAAAATTAAAATCTGACCAATATTTCTTAATGTCCACAGTATTGAGATTTCAGAGCAGATGGTGCTTTGATATCAAGAACCATTCAGTGCACTATAGAATGTTCAGCAATATCTTTAGGCACTACCCACTAGATGCTGGTAGGACCTTCAGGTTGTGGCAACAACAATGTCTCTAGATATTGCCAAATAATCCCCAGGAAAGTAAAATCACCTCCATTTGAGAACAACTAAATTAGGCTAATTTTCAAAGAAAGTGTTAATTCAATGCATAACATATTTTCAAATGTTTCTTATTTATGGATAAAGAAGACAAATTTAATATTAATACTTATGCCCACTTATTGGATACTTATATAGTTTTCTACAGTTTTAAAATATTATCTCGTTTTATTCTTATAAAAACTTAAGGGTATAGGTTTTTATGTTCATTTTCACAGCTGAGAAAAGTGAATATAAGAGAGGAAATAACTTCCTAAAGCTCACTCATCTATAGTGCTGGTCATTATATATTGATAATAAGATTAATTGAGCAAGAATATTTAACAACTGTGAATAGCCAACACTGGAGCACCCAGATATGTAAAGCAAATATTATTACATGTAAAGAGAGAGAGATATCCCAATATGAAAATAGTTAAGGACTTCAATACCCCATTCTCAGTATTGAATGGATTATCTAGATAGAAAATCCACACAGAAAATTGGTTTTAATCTACACTAGACCTAGGAGACATTTAAAGAATATTTTATCTGACAACTGCAGAATACACATTCTTCTCATCAGTACATGGAACATTCTCTGAAATAGATCATATAGTAGGCTACAAAACAAGCCTCAAAAGATTTTTAAAAATTGAAATCATATCAGATACCTTTTCTGACCACAATGGAATAAAATTAGAAACCAATAACAAGAGGAATTTTGGAAACTGTACAAATATATGGATATTACACAACATACTCCTGAATAACCAATGGGTCAATGAAGAATTTAAAAAGGAAATTTAAAAAATTATTGGAACAAATGAAAATAGAAAAACAACACAGCAAAACCCATAGAATACAGCAAAAACAGTACTAAAAGGGCAGTTTATAGCAATAAACAATAGATTTCAAATAAACAACCTAACAATGCATCTCAAAAAAACTAGAATAGCAAGAACAAACCAAATCCCAAATTAGTAAAAGGAAAGAAATAATGTTTCAGAGAAGAAATGAAGAAAATAGAGACCAAAAAATACAAAAGATGGACACAATGAAGAGTTTTTTAAAATAAAAGGTAAACACAATTGACAAACAAATAGCTAGACTAAGAAAAAGAGACGAGATCCAAATAAACAAAATCAGAAATGAAGAAGACATTACAACTGACACCAACTATACAACTATACGACAACAAGACATTACAACTGACACCAATTATACAACCATACAACAAGATATTACAACTGATACCAACTATACAACTATACAACAAGACATTACAACTGACACCAACTATACAACTATGCAACAACTATAAAATGGAAGCAAGTATAAACCAACAAATTAGAAAACCTAGAGGAAATAGATACATGTCTGGATACATACAACCTACCATGAATAAACCAGAAAAAAAAAAAGCCTGAACAGACCAATAACAAATAGCAAGATAGAATCAGTAATAAAAAGTCTCCCAACAAAGAGAAACCAAGAACTGGAGGTCTTCAACGCTGAATTCTAACAAATATTGGAAGAATAAATATCACCAAGTCTTCTCAAACTATTCCAAGATATTAAAGGGGAGAAAATTCTTCCAAACTTGTTCTATGAGGCCAATATTACCCTGATAATAAAACCAAATAAGAACAAAACAAAATAAGAAAACTATAGGCTCATACCCCCAATGAATATAGATGCAAAAAAATCCTCAACAAAGTGCTAGTAAAATGAATACAAAAGAATATTTAAAAAATTATACACCATGATCAAGTGATTATGGATGAAAGGATTGTTCAACTTAGGCAAAACAATAATCATGATACATCACATCAACAGAATAAAAGATGAAAGCCATATGGTCATCACAATACACACAGAAAGAGCATTTGAATCCACAGCCAACATCATACTGAATGCTGAAAGCTTTTTCTGTAAGAACCGGAATGATACAAGGATGCCGACTTTCACCATTCTTATTCAACCTAGTACTAGAAGTCCTAGCCAGAGCAATTAGGATGTAGAGAAACACATAAAAGGCATTCACATGGGAAAGGAGAAAGTCAAACTCCCTGCTTGCAGATAATATAATCAGATATAAAGACCTAAAGAATCCATCAAAGAATCCCTTGAATTGACAAATTCAGTAGAGTTACAAGATACAAAATCAACATAAAAAAAAAAATCAGTAATCTTTCTGTATACCAATAGTGAGCTACCTGAAAAAGAAATCAAGAAAGCAATCCAATGGACAATAGCTGCAAAAATATATGAGAAATATTTAACCAAGGAAGTCAAAGATTTCTATGATGAAAACTATAAAACACTGATGAAATAATTTGAAGAGGACACAGAAAGTAGAAAGACGTCCCATGTTTATGAATTGGATGAATTAATATTGTTAAAATAGCCTCGTTACCCAAAGCAGTCTACAGATTAAATGCAATCCCGATCAAGTTAATGTAAAGATGTAAAGAGAGAGATTGATCCCAAAACAACAATAGCTGGGGACTTCAACACCCTACTCCCAGCATTGGACAGATCATCTAGATATAAATATCATTCTCTGCACAAATAATAAAATCCTAAATTTGTATGAAACCACAAAAGACCCCAAATAGCCAAAAAGTCCTGAGCAAAACAACCCACAAAAAAATGAAAGCTAAAAGCATCAAACTACCTGACCTCCAAATATACTATAAGTCTATAATAACCAACACATCCTGTCACTGGTATAAAAACAGACACATAGATCAATGGAACAGAATAGAGGACCCAGAATAAACCCACATATATACAGCCAACTGATTTTTGACAGAAATAGCAAGAACATACATTGGGGAAGGGAAAGTCTCCATATCATGCAATATATCCATGCAATGAACCTGCACATGTATGTCATGAATCTAAAATTTTAAAAATAAATAAATAAATAGTGCTGAGAAAACTGAATATTCATATGAAGAACAATGAAACTAGACTCCCGTCTTTCACCATATACAAAATTCAACTCAAAATGAATTAATTACTTAAATGGAACACTCAAAACTATGAAACTACTAAAAGAAAACATAGGGGAAATGCTTTGGGACATTGAGCTGGGCAAGAACTTTATGGATAAGGCTTCAAACACACAGGCAACAAAAGCACAAATAAAACAATGAAATTATATCATACTAGAAAGCCACAGAGCAAAAAAAGCAATCAACAAAGTGAAAAGACAACTTGTAGAATGGAAGATGATGTTTGCAAACTATTAATTAATTAATTAATATCCAGAATATATATACAAGGAACCCAAACAACAGCAAAATAAAACCAAATAATCTGATTTAAAAATGGACGATTGGTCAGAATAATCATTTCTCAAAAGAAAACATACAAATGACCAACAGGCATATGAAAATATTCTCAACCTCCCTAATCATCAGGAAAATGCAAGTCAAAACCATAATGAGATATGACTTCATCCCAGTTAGAATGGATATTATCAGAAAGACAAACAATAACCAGTGCTGGTGAGGATGTAGAGAAAAATGAATATACACTGTTCATGCAAATGTAAATTAGTACAGCCATTATGGTAAACAGTATGGAGGGTCCTCAAAAAGCCAAAAATAGGGCAACTGTATTATCCAGTCATCTCACTACTGAGTGTATATCCAAAGGAAGGAAATCAGTGTGTTGAGGGAATATCTGTACTTTTGAATTTATTGCGGTACTATTCACAATAGCCAAGATACGGAATCAACCTATGTGTCCATTAACGGATGAATGGATAGAGAAAATGTGGTATAAACATAAAATGGAATCTTATACAGCCATTAAAAAAGAATGAAAGAATGAAATATTTTTTGTTGTCATTTGTGGCTCAACATGAGCCTAGAGAACATTATGTTAAGTAAAGTAATCCAGGCACAAAAAAATAAATACCAAACAATCTCACTTACACGTGGAAGCCAAAAGAGTTGATGTCGTGGAAGTAGAGAGTAGAATAGTGTTTACCGGAAGTTGGGAAGTGAGTGAAGAGAGGGGGAGATAGGAAAAGGTTGGTTAATAGATACAAAATTACAGGTAGATAAGAGAAGAACCTTCTAGTGTTTTACAACACTGTAGAGTGATTACAGTTAACAACAATTTATTCTGTTTTCAAATAGCTAGAAGAGAGGATTTTGAATGTTCCCATCACAAAGAAATGATAAGTGCTTCAGGTGATGGATATGTTAATTTAATCATCACACACTGATTTAATCATCATGCACTGTAGAGCTGTATCGAAATATTACTCTGTACCATATTACCATGTACAATTATGTGTCAATTAAATTTTTTTAAAGAGTACAAAGAATAAAAAAGTTAAGCTCTGAATATATAAAGGCACTATAATTGATGTGGCTGGGAGCTTCTATATTATGCTATTTCTAGAATATTAATGTTTTTAATGACTACAAAAGTGAAGTAAACTGTAAGACTGGCTCATGCTCTCTCAAGTTTGCCCTTTGGTAAGTTTTGTTTTCTTTCCAGAATTATCTGATTGTGCACTATTGGTGGTATGATACAGAGGATTATAGGTCCACCTTTGCCCAAGGAATTATCTAGCTATAGCTCCAAAAGCCTGTGGCCCTTCCCATAAAGCCTTCCCAAAAGCCTGTGGCCCTTCCTTTGACCTTTTGTCAAATTTTGCTTGTCCAATAATATGACATCACAAAATCTGTAGGGAATTCTTACACTGGCAATAAGACTCAACTAGGAATAAAGCTAGGTGATATAATCTTGACATACATTGTAGCATCTTATAATGTTCCCCTCTTTAGAAAGTCATTGTAAACAAAACTTCATCACTCATGAATTAAGTAATTTAGCATTCCCATTCTAGCTCATCTAGTGACAAATGTGTTTAACAGTTGTTCTGGGCATTGTTCTATTTCACTTGGGAAACATTTTTCAAATCACAGAATTCCAGTGACTTATGTGAGAATCTCCCTTCTCTTCTATATCTAACTAAATTGTTTTCCATTCGAACAGAATTATAAAGAAAAAATACACCTTTCCATGCTCTGCATGGGACAACATCCTTCAGGATAGATCCTTACCCTCGAGATCATTTGGGTTTAACTGCAGCTGGTTTCCATAGTGCCTCTTTGTGGTTTCTATGCTTTTGGATGCACATGGAGCTGATTTCTTCTTTTCTTGTGAGGGTGCTCCTGATGTGAAAAGAGAGATGTTCCTTCCATCCTGTGTTTTCTCTTTCCCCAAGTATACTCCCAAACTCTTGTATCTCCAGCACAGGAGTTTCTGGAGAATCGCGGGTTTAAAGGAGGGCTTTCCAGGGCTTAAAAACCTTATGAAAAGTGCAGTGTACTCATGGCCATATCAGATGTTATCACATTCCTTTGTCAGTGGTCCTCAAAATTGTGTGTATAGTGAATAAAGAACAGGTGGATTGTAATTTCTAGCTGTTAAGACAAGGAATCTGCATTTTAAACAAGACTGCTCAGGTTAGTTGAATCTATTTGTAGTAGGCCCTCACACAAGGTCTTCAGAATTACTGCTGTATCTTTTCTGGAGCTGTGAAGGAGCAAACAAACTGGGCTTCCTTTGCCATTGTTGCATTCTCTAATCTCTTTACCGTCATTTTCCCTGCCATAGGTAAATCATACGTACCCTTTAAGATCCTTTACAAACTCTATTTCACCATTTCATGCATTTGTAGCAGGGCAGAAAACTATTATTTTAACAACTCAAAATGTTTCTTGGCAGAGGAAATATCTGTACTTAGACATTTATATCTGTATTTAGAAAAAGACATTTGGCACCATGGCTCATGTCTGTAATCCCAGCACTTTGGGAGGCCGAGGCAGGTGGATCAACTGAGGTCAGGAGTTTAAGACCAGCTTGCCCAACATAGTGAAACACCGTCTCTACTAAAAATACAAAAATTAGCTGGGCATGGTGGTGGGTGCCTGTAATCCCAGCTACTTGGGAGACTGAGGCAGGAGACTCACTTGAGCCTGGGAGGTGTAGGTTGCAGTGAGTTGAGATTGTGCCACTACACTCCAGCCTGCCTGGGTGATAAGAGTGAGACTCTGACTCAAGAAAAATTAAAAAAAAAGGAAAGAGACATTTGGAAGTGAAGAATTAGAAGCAGAGGTTATAGGTCAATGAAATGAAGCAAAAGGAGAGAAAAGAAAGGACAGAAAAGAAAGAGAGAAAGAAAGGACAAAGAAAGACAAAGAGAGAGAGAAGGAAAGAAGGAAGGTAGGAAGGAAGGAAGGAAAGAAAGAAGGAAAGAAAGAAAGAAAGAGAGAGAGAAAGAAAGAAAGAAAGAAAGAAAGAAAAAGAAAGAAAGAAAGAAAGTTGGAAGGAAAGAAGGAAGGAAGGGAGGGAGGGAGAGAGGGAGGGAAGGAAGGAGGGAGGATGAGAGAGAGAGAAAGAAGGAAGGAAGGAAAGAAAAAGAAAGAAAGAAAGAAAGAAAGAAAGAAAGAAAGAAAGAAAGAAAGAAAGAAAGAAAGAAAGAAAGAAAGAGACAAGAAAGAAAATAAAAAGAGAAGAGATGAAAGAAAGTTCACTCTGATGGTAGTTTCTTTGGCTGTGCAGAAGCTCTTTAGTTTAATTAGATCCCATTTGTCAATTGCGGCTTTTGTTGTCATTGCTTTTGGTGTTTTAGACATGAAGTCCTTGCCCATGCCTATGTCCTGAATGGTATTGCCTAGGTTTTCTTCTGGGGTTTTTATGGTTTTAGGTTTAACATTTAAGTCTTTAATCCATCTTGAATTAATTTTTGTATAAGGTGTAAGGAAGGGATCCAGTTTCGGCTGTATACATATGGCTAGCCAGTTTTCCCAGCACCATTTATTAAATAGGGAATCCTTTCTCCATTTTTTGTTTTTGTCAGGTTTGTCAAAGATCAGATGGTTGTAGATGTGTGGTATTATTTCTGAGGACTCTGTTCTGTTCCATTGGTCTATATCTCTGTCTTGGTAACAGTATCATACTGTTTTGGTTACTGTAGACTTGTAGTATAGTTTGAAGTCAGGTAGCATGATGCCTCCAGCTTTGTTCTTTTTGCTTAGGATTGTCTTGGCAATGTGGGCTTTTTTTTGGCTCCATATGAACTTTAAAGTAGTTTTTTTCCAATTCTGTGAAGAAAGTCATTGGTAGCTTGATGGGGATGGCATTAAATATATAAGTTACCTTGGGCAGTATGGCCATCTTCACGATATTGATTCTTCCTGTCCATGAGCATGGAATGTTCTTCCATTTGTTGGTGTCCTCTTTTATTTCATTGAGCAGTGTTTTGTAGTTCTCCTTGAAAATGTCCTTCACATCCCTTGTAAGTTAGACTCCTAGGTGTTTTATTCTCTTTGAAGCAATTGTGAATGGGAGTTCACTCATGATTTGGCTCTCTGTCTGTTATTGGTGTATAAGAATGCTTGTGATTTTTGCACATTGATTTTGTATCCTGAGACTTTGCTGAAGTTGCTTATCAGCTTGAAGAGATTTTGGGCTCAGACGATGGGTTTTTCTAAATATACAATCATGTCATCTGCAAACAGGGACAATTTGACTTCCTCTTTTCCTAATTGAATACCCTTTATTTCTTTCTCCTGCCTGATTGCCCTGGTCAGACCTTCCAACCCTATGTTGAATAGGAGTGGTGAGAGAGGGCATCCCTGTCTTGTGCCAGTTTTCAAAGGGAATGCTCCCCGTTTTTCCCATTCAGTATGATATTGGCTGTGGGTTTGTCATAAATAGCTCTTATTATTTTGAGATACGTCCCATCCATCAGAGTGAACAGGCAACCTACAGAATGGGAGAAAATTTTTGTAATCTACTCATCTGACAAAGGGTTAATATCCAGAATCTACAAAGAACTCAAACAAATTTACAAGAAAAAAACAAACAACCCCATCAAAAAGTGGGCAAAGGATATGAACAGACACTTCTCAAAAGAAGACATTTATGTAGCCAACATACACATGAAAAAATGTTCATCACACTGGCCATCAGAGAAATGCAAATCAAAACCACAATGAGATACCATCTCACACCAGTTAGAATGGCGATCATTAAAAAGTCAGGAAACAATAGGTGCTGGAGAGGATGTGGAGAAATAGGAACAGTTTTACACTGTTGGTGAAACTGTAAACTAGTTCAACCATTGTGGAAGACAGTGTGGTGATTCCTCAAGGATCTAGAACTAGAAATACCATTTGACCCAGCCATCGCATTACTGGGTATATACTCAAAGGATTATAAATCATGCTGCTATAAAGACACATGCACACATACGTTTATTGCGGCACTATTCACAATAGCAAAGACTTGGAACCAGCCCAAATGTCCATCAATGATAGACTGGATTAAGAAAATGTGGCACATATACACAGAGGAATACTATCCAGCCATTAAAAAGGATGAGTTCATGTCCTTTGTAGGGACATGAATGAAGATGGAAACCATCATTCTCAGCAAACTATCGCAAGGACAAAAAACCAAACACCGCATGTTCTCACTCATAGGTGGGAATTGAACAATGAGATCACTTTGACACAGGAAGGGGAACATCACACACTGGGGCCTGTCATGGGGTTGGGGAGTGGAGAGGGATAGCGTTAGGAGATATACCTAATGTAAATGACAAGTTAATGGGTGCAGCACACCGATATGGCACATGTATACATATGTAACAAACCTGCATGTTATGCACATGTACCCTAGAACTTAAAGTATAATTTAAAAAAGAAGAAAGAATGAAAGAGAAAGAAGAAAGAAAGAAAGAAAAAGAAAGAAAGAAAGAAAGAAAAAGAAAGAAAGAAAGAAAGAAAGAAAGAAAGAAAGAAAGAAAGAAAGAAAGAAAGAAAGAAAGAAAGAAAGAAAGGAAGGAAGGAAGGAAGGAAAGAAGGAAGGAAAGGAGGGAGGGATGGAGAGAGGGAGGGGAAGAAAAGAAGCAGAAGGAAGAAAGAAAAAGAGAAGGAAGGAAAGAAAGAAAGCAAGAAAGAGAGAGAGAAAGAAAGAAAGAGAAAAGAAAGAAAGAAAAGAAAGAAAGAAGAAAGGAAGGAAGGAAAGGAGGGAGGGAGGGAGAGAGGGAGGGGAAGAAAAGAAGCAGAAGGAAGAAAGAAAAAGAGAAGGAAGGAAGGAAGGAAAGAAAGAAAGAAAAAGAAAGAAAGAAAGAAAGAAAGAAAGAAAGAAAGAAAAGAAAGAAGAAAGAAAGGAAGGAAGGAAAGGAGGGAGGGAGGGAGAGAGGGAGGGGAAGAAAAGCAGAAGGAAGAAAGAAAAAGAGAAGGAAGGAAAGAAAGAAAGAAAGAAAGAAAGAGAAAGAAAGAAAGAAAGATTATAGTTTAAAATGCACAGATGGCTGAAATACTTCCAGAAATTGGAATGCTACATTTCTGTCTCATCTGCAGTGGAAATCCCTTCAACTTCTCTGCGCACAATAAATGCTTTCACACACAAAAGCTTGCAGGTTTGTTTCTTCATGAAAACATTTTAAAACTGTTTAATTTTACATTAGCATTGATACTATGCAATGTAAAAATGGCACTGTTGAGCTGTGGCAATAATCTTTAACAAAAAGTTATTAAGAGGAAGCAGGCACACAGAGCTACAACATTCAGTAAACTAGATATCACACTATTCTCACCATCTCACGTGTAAAATCTTAGGTAGAAAAATGGACTTTCAAAAATCTACGTGAAGAAGCTTTGAATTTAGCTTATCTAACTTCTAAGGGACAGCATTGTCTTAATGAACATCTACTCTGTATAAAATGCCTTATTAAACCTTCAAGTGCCTGCAGGCTGGTAAGAGATATATGGCAAGACCACAGCTTACAAAAGCAAAAAGAGAAGTGAGCAAGAAGAGAGATTCTGACAGTGTCATGAGTGGTTAACAAGAAATGGGGAGCCTAGGCCAGGCGCAGTGGCTCACACCTGTAATCCCAGCACTTTGGGAGGCCAAGGTAGGTGGATCACTTGAGGCCAAGAGTTTGAGACAAACCTGGCCAACATGGTGAAACCCCGTGTCTGCTAAAAAACCAAAAATTAGCCTGGCATGGTGGCTCATGACTGTAGTCCCAGCTACACAGGAGGCTAAGGCAGTAGAATCCCTTGAACCCTGGAGGTGGATGTTGCCGTGAGTGGAGATCCCACCACTGAACTCCAGCCTGGGCAATAGACCAAGACTCTGAGAAGGAAAAAAAAAAAACAAAAAACAAAACAAAAAAAAAAAAACCTTATAAAAAAAAAGAAAAGAAATGGGGAGGGTAGAGGGTTTCCCATTAACTTATGTTGAGGATCTAGCAAGTAGGAAACTCAGATAATAAATAAGCTAGTGCAATATTTTACGGATCTAAATGTTTTATAACAAATTCATTCCTGCTACATATTTCCATATAGATTTTAACTTCCATGAGATTTAAGAGCACATCTTATGTTACATACACTTTATCATGACAGTGGCAACATAGCACCCTGATCATCATAGATACGCTGTGAATTCTTTCACCTGTTAGCTGCATTTTTTTTTTCAATCCTCCTTTTATAACATGGTAGGACTGGGAAGAAAAATTGTCTCTCATAATTATCTTCTACTTTTTACTGTATGAATATGTAAAGCAGAAAACCTTACTATTTCAGTAAATTCATACTTGTCACTAAAGTAGAAAGTAAACTTTATCTACTTAAAAGAAATCGGGAAAATATATATTTTTAATCCAAGGCATGCTAAAGTTGTACTTGTTCCAATTGTTGGGTGTTTTGGGAAGGACAGGAATTGTGTGTATTGTAATTATGACTATGGAAACTACAGACTTCCATCAGCATCTCTGTTCCCAATCGTAGCCAGCATTATTCTGATACTAGATTTGTTGCCAGTTGTGTAAGGGTCATGTGGAGGTGAACAGAATATGAGGTATCTGGCTCCAATTCCATTTGGAACATTAAAGTGACTCCAGATTGATACAATAGAGAGAGAGAACAGCATACTTGACTACAAAGATCCTGAACCAGAGTCAGCCAAATGGTACATTCTCGACTAACGGTGACTGACAATGAAAGACAGAAAAGATCTTAGGAGTGGAATTGAAGCTCCATTTTATCAGGGCTTACTTTAGGATGTAGGTAGAATAAATGAGAGTGTTTTTCGGAAAGATAGTGTGGAGTAAATGGGAGTAAATAGCTGACACAGAGATAAGAAAGCTGTCAACATTTTCTGCAAGGGGATGAAAACTCACCTTTTCAGGGTCACATGCTGGCTGCCAGTGAAACAATGGTAAAAAAGAAAATTAAGGAAGCTAAAAACAGAAACTCTAGGGATGGCCTCAGAACGTGGAAGAGAGGCAATTCCACTGGATGTCCATTTGAAAGATTGACAAGGGAAGAATATGTAATAAAGAAGTCAAAAAAGATGAAATTGGATTAAAACTTGAACAGATTATTACCGATTGCCTGATTTTGGTCTAACACCATTGCTTAGGCACCACACAAGTATTTTACATAAACTATGAATAAAATGCAGTCGTCGTCTATGTTTTATAAACAAAAAACTGAGGTTTAAAAAAATTAACAACTTGCCTAAAGTCATGTTACTGCTAAGAAGGGCCAAGTAAGGACCCAAATGCAGGTTTGTTTAGTCCCACAGCCCTTGCTATAATTAACCAGCAGGCTGAAATTCCATCAATTCTCAAAGCACCTCCTTTCTCCTACTCTGATCAAAACACATATTCTCTGGCCTGAACACGTAAAATTGTTTTCAAACTGCTCATGCAAGAAAATTGCTGAATATATTTGTTCATATTCCCCTACATAACTGTGTATCACGCTTTATTATATCAGACTGACCTTTCCTACTAAGCAGGGAGTAGCTCTGCACAATTTGTTTTGCTTACCCCTTAGCAGAATACCATATGTAAATAAATGCTATTACTATAGATGATTATACTCATTGGAAAACACTCAAAGGAACGAGACTGCTGAGATTCCTGGAATCAGAACACTTGTACGTGTAAGCTAGAGACACATTTCACTTATAAATAGTGTGAAATTTCTTTTTCCAAACTTTTCCCTTCCTCAGATATTAAAATCAAAAGTGTTCCTTATTTGTTTATGTGCAAATTCAAATACGTAGCTAAATAATTATATTTTAGGAAATCCAACAAGATGTCTCCTGAGGTAAGCATAT
The DNA here is from genome assembly GCF_003255815.1 of Theropithecus gelada. NCBI lineage: Eukaryota > Metazoa > Chordata > Mammalia > Primates > Cercopithecidae > Theropithecus > Theropithecus gelada. The sequence continues at coordinate 93,857,631 of NC_037670.1, forward strand.
TTTTATTTATTTCAGTGATGCAGTTCATTCAATCATTTCCCCCTGCCCTTGTCAATTGTTTCGGTTGCTCACAGGCACTTCTATTAGAAATAAAATATTGTTAGAGGGGGTTCTCGAAACTGCTTTATCTTCATTATATTGAAAATTCTATTCCAAACAAATCTTTGGGGAAATCTTTTTTACTCACATACTTTTCTTTCATAGTTTTGTTTCAAAGACAGAGAGTTATTCCTGCCAAAGCCTCATTTTTCTCCTCCTTTTTTGGCTAAAAGCAATCTTCTGGAGCCCGTTTCCCCCTACCCCTCCGCAGATCTCACCATGATGACTCTCCTAAGGACACATTAGAGGGCTTTGTCCTAATCCATATTTTACTAAACAGCCCCAGGAGTGAGAAGAACCTTCACTAGGATTTGATTAAACAAATTCTTAAAGCCAATAAAACGTTTTCAAGTTGTAAGAGAAAGCAGCATTAGTGCATATTCCCAAGCAGAGCAGACATTTCACTGTTCAGTCATCCTTAAGGAAGAGAGTTTGGGATGGAGCATATTCTCCCTGAGATTCGTTCCAGAGGCTTCAGCCTCCAGCAACAACTGCCTGTGAGGGTAGCTTTATTGCATAGCACAATGCAGTTGTGACTGAAGCTGTTTCCAAACACTTCAGGGCAATTTTATGTGTAACTTTTCCTCTGCCACTTTACAGGGTTACTGAAAGGGTAGAAGAAAATACAGTAGGTAAGGCCAGACAAAGTTTGTGACTAAATTGAATCTGGCATAAAATAGTAATATGACATACTCTTGGGAGAAATAAAAAAGAAAGCTGCTTGTTAAATGCAGTTGATTGGAAATGTATATATGCAGATGTGAACATTTAAAAGATTAAATTAAAAATACTGGACTGATATATGGAAACAACTTTTATGATTAAATAAGATAGGTTATGAAAACAATCCTACTGGACGTTCAGGAAATGGTTAAAACGAGCCACATTGGTTGAAATATAGTTGGTTCATGGCCATATTTATACGTGGTAAAATACCCATACTATACAATGAGGATAAGTCTAGCAATTATGTGGTTAATTTGGTCACTCTCCATAATCATAGAGACTCATTTGTTGGGGGTGGGATCCCCAATAGGCATTGGATTCTCCCAGTTGACTGGTAATAATAACAAACAGGCTTACCAGAAACAAACAGTTGTAAAGTCTCCACTATATTACGTGTTCAATTGATGCAGTTGAAATATCAAACCTAGCTTTTCTTTTCCCTAATGTCAGCAATGCAGACAAATAACAGGCCTTTTTTTTAAACTTTGAGATATTATAATTCTGTCCCAGCAGAGAGTCAAAGAATCACAGGAACAAAATATATTATTCATACAAATATATGTGTGTGTGTGTGTGTGTGTGTGTGTGTGTGTGTATGTATGTATACAGAGAGAGAGAGAGAGTCTGATCTGTTGCTATATTGTAGCCTTGGGAATAAAGTATCTTTTTGGGAATCTCTGTAGTGTATTATTAGAAGATCATGATTAATGTCACAGGATTTAAGCAATCTTTGAAAAGAAGTCAAAATGTGCCACAAAAATTCACTTGATTGTGCCAGTGGGAATATTTCCTAACATAGTCCCAAACTTCAAAAACAGTGTAAAGCATGCAAATGGAGTAAGGGGTGGGGTCCATCCATTTCTTCCCAAGTATATTTAATCTGTTTAACAGAAAAATGTTGGGAAAGTTGCAGCTCTCATTAGCATGAGAAAGGAGCATCCAGTGGTATCTACACACTAGACTGTTCACATGTTGTTTTTCCCAGGGCAGGAGTGGTATTCGTATTTCTTATTGCTTTATGTCACCAGTCTGTAACCCAGATTGTAACTTTAAGATGTTATCTCCTGGCTGCTCAGATAAACAGCCCATTATGTTTTTATGGTGGGCAGTTCTGAATCCTCAGGGAATTAGAAGATATTGGCTAAAGTTTGTGGCTCCCTCCTAGACTATCAAGGGGTCCATGGGATCTTGTCCGGACTATGACTTTAAGCAAACACCTCTCTCATAATGGTATTCTCACACTGCCTTCTTGGCCATGGACTTCAAAAGCTGATTGCAGGGAGGGCCAGAAAGGCAATAACCCTTAATATAGCAGGACTAGCCTAGAGGGGACAGACAGGGCAAAGGTAAGGCGTCTCTGAGGTTGGCATTTGTGTATTTAGCCACATGGGGTGATTAAGGGCCATCTGTTCTTCAGTCGGCTAACTCATCGTTTTCACACCATCCCAGGATCAAGTACATTTCATGCTTACTGGTGTCAGCACCCTAGAGCTTTACCAGTCCTAATGAGACATATTTTACATTTATTTATCTTTGATTTCTAAATAATGATAATATGCATAGGTGCATTAGTGTGTGTGCACCTGTGTGTGCATGTATAGATTTGAGTTGTTTTTGTAGACTTGAAATTAAGAGTATCACAATTAAAGCAAAATTCTGCTATATATTCATACATCTTTTGAACAGGGAAAAAACCTCTGGAATGCTATGCTGATAGAAGTCTTTGTTTTGTTTTGAATATATTGTGTGACCAGTTTTTTTTTTTTTTTAAATTAGAGAAACTCCTTGTTTGAAATCCATATACAGAGAAATCCCTTTCTATCATCTTTCTGTGTGTGTATTATCAAGTCTTTCAAAGAACACTTTATTTCAGAAAATGCACATGCTCAATTTGTGAGAATAGAAACTTGAATTTTTCTGTTAATATTTCCATGCCCAAGATAATTTTTTATATTACAAGTCACAGATAGTATGAAGCTTGTTAAAAGTTACGTGTGATTAGTGTGGATATCTGTCTTTATCCATACTACTAGGGTTATATAACCCTAATTATATAACAAATTACACTGATAATTTGTTAAATAACAAATTACATTGAATAGTTCAAGGCTTATACATTGATTTTTAAATACTGTATCATTAACTCACTGTATTCACATTATTTATAAAGTTAACCACCATGTCATCCAAAGAAATAATTAACATACTATTAATTTTCATTGAACTAAATCAAATGATTAAATTCCATAGATTTTGAATCTATAAAATTTTTGAAGTATGATTTATTTAATTGTTACATAGTTGAAACTTACTATTGGCAATCGACAGTCTTCCGTCATGTCGATATTTTTAACATAATCTGGCCTAGGTTGTCAGATTCTTCATCAATCTCAGGAAAGATAATAAAAAGGAAGACATCAAGTTCATGTTTAGGTATAGGGAGAGGGAGTAACTTTCAGGGAAAAAAAAAAAATTATACCAATACATCAGGTGAGTAAACTTAGTCCTACTAATTACTAGTTACCACATAGGAGCTCACTTCAAATCTAAGCACTACAAGAAAAGTGCCCTCCATTGATAAGACACCCAAACAGCATTTTTATTAATAGGGACGACAGTCTCTTTTTCATCCAAAAATTATGTTTTCAATCAGCCAAACCATAGCAAATATATCCTAAGATTAAAACATGTTTTTTCATTAATAACAGTTTGCTTAGTGGAGATTCCAAAACCTAAACCATACTTTGGAAACTTTCCCTATGCAATAACTTCCTAACTCAGCAATCTTCATACTTTTTGGTAGCATAATCTTAACAGAATTTGAAAAACTATATACCTTCTTTCATCTTTTAAGGGCATGTGTAATAGTTTTATGAGTTAGTATTTCTTAAAGGATATACTTTTAAGCATATTGTGTACATGATTTCAAAACATTTCCTCAAAATATTGGACCTCTGGATTTAGCTGATTCAATTTATGGAAAATGTTCACTACACAATCAGATTGACAATACCAGTCTTCTTAGTCACACCAATCAACTAAATCAGACTCACTTATAAAAAAAAGTCTTATCCTTTTTTTCCATTCAAATGTTGTAAATGTGAATTCCAACATAAGCAGACTGATGATTGATGGTAGATAAGTAAGTAGATATATACTTACTGCATATATATATATATACACACACACACACACACACAGTAAACACCCTTTCTCTCAGTACACACCCTTTCTCTGAGTTTGTAATTTAGATAAAATGAGATACTGCCTCTCTCAATATTTCTTAATAAAACTCATAGAATTTTGTGGTCAAAGGAAATGCCTTCAGAAATAATGTGCTCTCTTAATTACTCTCCTTCACATACCTCAAACACTATCAACATGAGGCCACTCATTTTTCTGAAAATATAATATGCTTTTAGAATTTTTTAAAAATTTGTGTAAAAAAAGTTTTAGCTGTTTGTTCCATTTGGCTACGTACCACTTATCTTTTTATGCCATATTCAAGTTACCTTGTCAGTGAGGTCTTTCCTCAACCAGGTAAACTGATGTACTTCTTCATCTGTGTTCCCATAGAATATTACAAGTATTTTACAAATATATTGTCACAGTTGTGTATGTGCCTGTCTTAATAGACCGTGAATGCTTCCCATATGTTAAAAACTCAATAAATGTTTTAAAACAAAAAAAATAAATCAATGAATGATTCAATATTTAAGAAATACTTCCACCAAGAAATGTCTAAAATGGTGCTTTATAAGGTCAGTAGTCACGTACGACTTTATGGTCCAGAGGAGATGATTAAAAAAATGTGTGAAATATATTTTACTATTCATACATATACAAAAACGTATTTGTTATTATTCTTCTTTGTTCCTGAAGAGATTGACTCATAAGGAACATTTTAAAAGTGACAGTAAAAAAAAACTGTATCTAGAAAGATCACACATGGACACCATATTTAAAAGCATTGGATCCGTGCATGGTTCCCTGGTGGCAAAGACCCTTAACTGAAATGGAGGGATCTTTTTTTTTTTTTTTTTTTTTTTTTTTTTTGCTTTTAAGTAACCATATTTTAAAAGAGCATTTAGATAGATAAAACATAACATTTGTTTTATAACTACTTTTAAAATTTCATTATACTCATTCAACACATCTAATAAGAAAATTTTTAAGTAGAGTCCATTTCTTAAAATATTATGTAGAGAATTATAGCCCATTATTCACCCTTTTAGGTTGCCAAATCAAGCAGTTTAGCCAGACCTTCTCCAGTAAAACATGGTTAAATTGATGTGACCTATAAATCTGATTATTCGATATTCTGCAGATAAAGGTAGCAGAGCAAACAGGAAGGATCAGAAAGAAACCTCCACATAGCATTATTTAAACAATTTTTAGTAAACTGTAACACTGCATATTAGGAGTCACATGATTTTTATTATCTTATAGTTATATTCTAAGAAAATAAAGGAAAAAGTTGTACAGTCCTAGAGTTTTGACAAATCATAAATTCTCCCAAGTCTTTGTTTAGATTTTCAGGAATTATTCAATAAGTGATCATTTGAAAGGTTTTACTTTTTCCTCAAAAGTCATCTTTAAGTCAGATGTACATATTTCTTAACTACAGTCTGTTATAAATAATTATGTAGAAAAATGTCACTAAAGCCATTTCTGAAAAATTCAGTCAGACCACATTTTTTTAGCCATTATTTTTCCCAAATTTAATTAAATTTTTTTTTCTATTTTTTTATTTATTATGTTTGAGAAATTCAAGGAAGATATAGGTTGTGGTTTTAAACTAGAAAAAATGAGCATATGCATACTGTAGACTTAATGAATGCATATTGCTAAATCTTTTACAATGTTATTGTATGCAGTAGTAGTTCAAAACACCTTATTTTTCTGTGTTCATGTTTATGGTCTCAGAAATTGAGAATGAATTTTCCTCAATGGAAAATTTAGAGTTTATTTACCTTCACTATTTCTCCACAGATACCCATTGTAGCAAAAGTCTCAATAGTAGAATTTGCAGTGCGAAGGAATTGGGTCCGAGACAGTGTTCTTGCTAGTTCTCTAACAAGCCAGGTCCACAGGAGTGGCGTGTGACCCAATGTCACTATCATTAACAAAATGACTTTTGCACAAAAAGAAAGACCTTTATACCTAAAAATAAAATCTTATAACACATTGTGAAAATTATTTAGTCTGGCATGGAGTTTTATTATGCTTTGGGTTATTCATGAGGGACAAAGAAGATCATGCCCAAGAATGAAAAAGAAAACACTTAATGGGGTCTGGGCAGTTTTAACAGCATAAGTGAAATACAACACCAAACAGGATGTCTCTCTTCCCTTTGAACTTGAGGCATTCCATGGACCCTAAGCTACTGAATTCTCTGGTTAGTTATGTGGTGCCAGACATTCAGTGGCACTTAATGAAGATAAGTTTCTACCTTGTGCTTTTAAAGGTAATGGTGAATGAATCCTGCCTGACCAAATTGAGTGTTTCTTAAAAGTCACTGTAAAGTTGGAAAAAATATACATATTTTTATTGGCTCTTAAAGCAATTTGTCTCTTTTCTATGTTTTTATGGTCGAATGCTAAAAAATCTTCAAATTAGTAAGTGGAAATATTTCTATATTTTTATCTTAAGCATAAATATAAATATTTGTCCATTTTTGAAACATAAATAAGACTCTAATGGAAAATAAAATTTACATTTAAACATCAACAGATCATATTTCATAAAATAGTTTCTTCTTTCATAAATAACACTTGGAATTTAATGTTCATTAGGAAAAGTATCTTCTTGATGTTTCCCTGTGGCATTAATGAAAACTGTACCTGCTCCTTTTTGAGATTTTCTTGATTATCCAAATAAATGAATATTTTCTTTATGCTTGTATAGTCAAGGAATACAGAATCCACAACTAAGAAACTGCTACCTCTCCCTTTTGGAAATATGTCCATTTAAAAAGTGACTAATCATGATTAAATAATGCCTTACTGTTACTAAGCTGCATTTCAAGTCTCTAACCAGGAAACTCTTGGAAATTGAGTAGAAGAAGAAGCTTAAGGCCTCAGATCAAATGCAAACTCCAACTGTCTGCCTTACAAGAGACTAGAAGGCCAAAGAGAGCTGTTCGATGCTGAGGGAAACATGCTGCCCTGTTGTTTTTTATTTTTAAATCTCAGCATTAATTGAAAGTATCAAGTCAAAAACTTTCTTCTTTCATAAAGAGATACCACTCATATTCACAGGAGGAGTACACTGACCTAATAAGAATTTAAAGTTACTCACTTCATGAGTTGATCTTTAGAATAGGATTTAGTGACTCACTTTTGTAATCATGCTCTCATCCTTTTGATTAACAAAAATCAGAACTCTTTCATACTATCAACTCCAAGCATCCTCCTCTCTGATTATCACCTTCTATCTTTTCAATTTACTCTCTTTACTGCCACACTGCAGTATTTCTAGGATCTACAATCCACTGATCCCACCAATTTTTCATTTCTCTTATCATCTTCATTGTCTCACTTTCCTTTTAAACCCGTTTAAAATCCTTAGTACATCATATAATCACCTGGCTCTTTAACTCAATGCTGGTTACATCCAGCTCTCTGCCTAGCGGGGCCTGAGCCCTATTGAATATGGCTGGTGAAATGATATTGTTATTTGACATAGTTATTCTGACTGGTCTCACTTTAAAGTGATATCTGAAATTTACATGGGTTCGTAAGTTGTTCTAAGCCATTTTCCCCCTGGTAGATTCCCTTTTTGACTCCTCTAGATAATTATGCCATATCTTCTCTCATGTTTTCAAGCCTCCAAAATGTTCTTGCCCATTCTAATTCTCAGTGATTACCTTGGTTCCTGTTTCACTGAGAAAAAAGTCAGAAGCACACTTCATAAATCTCCCACCATTACGCCCATCACCTGCCAGCATCTGGACCCACATACTCTGCTTTTTACACTGCTCCTGTGGATAAATTCTCCTATGTCTCAGACCAAACCTTCTATCTGTGTCCTAGAGCTCAGTCCTTTCACAAATTCAAGGACATTTCTATAGCAATTCTCTCCTCTCTTTACAGCAGCATCAATTTTCCCTCTGTACTAGAAGACTTCCAGCATCACATAAACATGCTGTGATTTTATTAATATTATTTTTTAAAGTACTCATCAGACCCTTTCCTCCCTCTACGTACTGCTCCATTTATCTCTTCCCCTTTAGAGTACAATTCCTCAAGAGGAGCAGTCTATATGTGCAGTCTACAATTTCTCTCCTCCAATTCTCTCCTCTAATCAGGCTTTTAACTCATCAAACTCCTTATCTTGTCTAGGTCAGAAGTGACCTGCATGTTACCAAATCTAGTGGTCAGTTTTTATCTTACTTGACCCCTTAACAACATTTGATAGAGCTAATGGTGTGCTCCTCTTTGAACTGCTTGCCTCCACTGGGCCACGGGACAGCATACTCTGCCAGTGAAAATCAGTCAGGCTTCATCTGGCTCCCCCTCATGGCTCTAATGTCATAATGTTAGAGTGTCCCAAGCCAGAGTCTTTACATCTCTTTTCTACCTACACTTGTTCCCTAGGTGATCTCATCTGGGCTTATGGCTTTAAATACCATCTATATGCCGATAACAAGTAAATTTAACTCTCAGCTTAAGCCTGCTTCCACATCTTTCCCCATTTCAGTTAAGAGCAACTCATTCCTCTCTGGTACTCAGACCCAAAACCCTGAAGTCATCCTTTACTCCATTTCCACCTTCAGATCTTCTCTCATACCCAATCCAGCCTGCCAGCAAATCCAGTTCACTCACCTTTGAAATCAATCCAACTGTGACTACTTTTCCCCTCTTCTATCACCCTGTTCTCTTGATCATTCCATCTCATACTTGCCTTCTTCTTCCTTGAGCACTGCGGGCTTGGTCCTGCCTCAGGACCAAGTTTCACAGCTTGCTCCTTCACCACCTTCAGCTCTTTAGGCAAACATCATTTATGAGTGAGGCCATCTCTGGTCACCCTTTTAAAAATCACAAACCTCCCCTGTCCCAGTATAACCTGACTCTTTCCCTGCTTTAATTTTATTCATGAACTCCTAATGTACTCTATGTTTGCTTATTTATTTTGCTTAGGCTTTAACCACTAGACAATGCTCCTCAAAAGAGCTTTCGGTGATGATGCAAATGTTCTATATCTGCAATGTCCAATGTGGAAACTGCTAGCTGTGAATGGCTATTGGGCAGTTGAAATATATAGTTTCATTAAGTTACATTAAATAACCACATATGGCCAGGCAGTGCCCTTTTAGACAGCACAGTTTAAATATAAGCCACCTGCGAACAGGGAGTTTTGACTTCTTCAGACTGATGTAGCTCCAGCACTAGGTGCCTGATGTATACCCGTGAATTGAATTAGTCACTTTCTTTTCTTCCAGGTTTTATTTGTCTGGTTGAATATTGCACCAGGCCATGGTATTTGGTTGATAAGGACAGCAAAGGTTATGTTATGTTCCTTCGTGCTGCTGTCCCTTGTGTAAAGCACAAACTACACAACTACAGGTTGTGACCCTGAGTAACTTGGTTTTGCAGATCTCCCGGTAGCTTACAGTTCACAGCTTTCTCTCTGCTTTTTAACACTACTATCACTATCAATATGAAAAGAACGTTAAGAGTACAGTAAGAGAGCTCTAGATATGAAGGTGTTTGCATGTCTGCTGTTCTCACTGCTGCAATGACAAAAGTACTTAGGGTTCTTTTTTTTTTTTTTTTGGCCTATTACCTACTTGAAACCCTGTGTGAGCTCTCAACACAGCTGCAGAAGAAAGGCCAAATGAGAAGCAACAAGTAACAACCTGGGAGGAAAAAAAAAAAGCGATCTGACATAAACTTAAGCTCCTTAAACTCAATATTAATTATCGCTAGAATATAACTCACATCTCTCTATCAAGAAAGAAGTTTCATCCATCTTACATGGCGTAGATTTAATTGCATTGTGTGTCTGGGACAAAAACAAAACCAAATTTACTTCTTTCCGTCTTTGCAGGGAAGGGCTCAAGATCTCATAGTGGAAGAGTTATGCTCTCCATAAACAATATGACCTCCCAGGAGAGAAGAAAGAATAGCGGGAAGGACAGAGAGGGAGAGAGACTCCCTCTCTTTGTTTTCAAGGTCAATTTCTGATATAAATGTAGACAGAAAGTATATTCCACTGGCTCTGATGCCAGACCACCTGTGGATTCCATCTCTAGCTCTTTCATAAAATTTGACTCTTTCTTACCTTTTTTATGCTTTAGTTTCTTCAACTATAAAATAGGGATCATAGTGATATTATTTATCTTACAGCATTGTTATAAAGATTAAATAGTAAATGCGATGGGCTTACTATTGATTATAAACACGTTTTAAATGTTCGCAGCTCTTGATATTCTAGATAGATAATTTTAAACCATTGTATGAGTTGGTCCAAATACTTCATTTTCCAGATGAGGACTGAAGACATCAATTCTTTAAATAGATACTCCGTGTCTGTAGAACGCAGGTCTCCTATTTCCTAGTCTGTGTTTCTTCTAATAAACTCCTTGAAAGCTCACTATTTCCCCTCATTCTTTTTCATTCTTTTCTTGATTGTTACATGGGAGTAAATGAATTAATCAGAGCTTGGAAATAAGTGGTAATTGTGCCTTTGGTTGCAAGTAAAAAATTATTTATTTTACTCTCCAAGATTTATTTTTTATTTATCTTTTTTTTTTTTTTTACCTATATGGGTGTCATCAAATAGATAAGCTGGATCTAATCAAATAAATCACCCCCAGAGGGAATGAATCCATTCATACAAAGACCTGCCTGGCTGTTTGACACTAGTGTTTCTGTGCTATGTGTCCTATGTGGAAGGTGGGTCTAGGGCTGCCCTTAAATAGACGTGAATAGTGTAGGACTTTTCAGGTTCCAAGCTGACGAAACTTCCAAACCTTTGGTGATCTACTGGGATTGAAAGTTGATTGCAGCTTTCCTCTTGCTAAATATCTGAACACCACCTCAAGTCAGTCGCACAAGGAGCTAGGGCCCCAAGCACCCTGGAAACACTAAGAAGCCAGACTTACCAACATCCTTAGGCTATTTCTTTGGCCTGGTACTTACTAGCTCTTAAGTCTGGTACTCAATGATTTACTCTTCAAGTGCCTACACTATTGTCTTCCTAATTGCTGATCTCATTTTGCATCCAAGTGTCAAATAGTCCCCTGGAGACTACAGAGTAAAACAACAGGAAAAGTTCCAATAACCATCCGAATCCTTAGTAAAATGCAGCTCTTAAAGTAGAGGACCTTCCTGGATCTATCCCAAGTAGCCTGGACACTCCTGTTTTCTTTAGGCACTTCATGTGCCTGTCAGTTACTGAAATTAACTACATTTCATAAATGATTCCCTCTGCTGGCTACTTGGGTGACAAAGTGGTTTTAGGGACTCACTTTATTTAGATGATTACCCTAAGGCAGGAAGGAAATATTGTGCATAAGGACAGTGCTATGGGGAGAAATCTTTGACTAAAGAGTAACAACATCTGAGAAAACTGTTTATAGTAGATCCAGAAAACTGCAAACAAATGAACAGAGCTGGCAACTCATTCTGAATCTGAGATAAGCAATTCTAAATGAGACAGCTGGATTTTATATAGCACACAAATACGTGCTATGAAACCCAGATCAGACAGACTCGCCAAAATATCCTAGACTGTTGGAGGTCAGTACAGGTCAGCCAAATAAATTAAATCTTGAGTACACTACCTTGGTCTAATTGCCTGGTCTCTCTGGGCTTACCTTTGTCTTTTCATCACTAGCTCCACCTATCCTTTCATCTATTTTCTACTTTCACTTAAAGTTTATATTACGGTACCATCAAAGATAAGTTTCTATGTTACAGCCCCAAAGTAAAGATTCATACTTCTAGATTACATTGTAGCGAATTTCCTTACTTTTTAGTTTAAAAAATCTGCTTTTCAAAAGGTAATCAACCACAATGGATGTGGTATAATTTCAATCATCAACCGAAATGTTCCCTCTGCTTCATTCTTTGTATTTATCTTGAGCAGCATAAAGTCTTCTTCCCCACATATGAAAATCTTTGAAATGTTTATGGAAATGCTTACTAAATGAAGAAGTTTGCTAAATGCCCCAAATACTATTAAACCTGTACTATCGACATGTGCCTGGCTATCAAGACTGATTCCTTGTTACATAGATGTCTGGGAGAGTCATCCTATGGGCAGATCTCCAAAACTCTCCAAAACAAATCTCCAAAACTCTATGACTCATGTATTGTAGACTTCTAGTGGTTGCTCATTATAGCAGTTTTCATCCGTTAGGTGGTTTGAAGCATTTAAAAGTCAGACAGTTATACGCTGTTATCAAAACACAGATCTAGAACTGTTCAACTCTCATGCATAAGAACAATATGCTCTGTAGGTGTTAAAGGTGTGATCATCCAGAGCTCTTTTGAGGCACATTAAAATGATAAGACTATCTAATACTGGCTAACATTTGTTGAGGGCTTGCTAAATGTCAGGCTTTAGGTTGAGATGTTTAAATGCGTTGCTGTTCTTAATCTTCATAAATCTATGAGATAGATAGTCCTATTTGCATATGAGGAAATTAAGGCCAACTAAAACGGAAAGTAAGTCGCCCAAGGTCACTCAGTTAGAAAAATGGCAGTGGCCAGGGGCAGTGGCTAACGCCTGTAATTCCAACACTTTGGAAGGCTAAGAGGTTCACTTCAGCATAGGAATTCAAGACCAGCCTGGGCAACATAGCAAGATCCTACCTCTACAAAAAACACTTTTAAAGAAAAATGAGTTGGGTGTGGTGTTGCAGGCCTGTAGTGCCAGCTATTCAGAAGGATGAGGTGGGAGGATCACTTGAGCCCAGGAGTAAAGGCTGCAATGAGCCATAATTGCACCACTACACTTCAGCCTGGGTGACAGCAAGACCCTATCTCAACAACAACAACAAAACAAAGAAGAAAAGTGGCAGAGCCATGTGTTGGTCCTATAAAGGTGTATATACTGCAGAGCCTGCTTTTTGAACCACTGCCAAGTACTGGTCTGGCAGGCTGATCACTGTTTCCTTTTCTTTTTTTTATAGCAACAAGTACAATACAACATGGATGCTTATTATGAAAATATCTTGAATAAACACCCATGCAGCAAACTTTTCAAGTAAAAGCAAAAATAAAGAGATCAACTTTATATATATTTTTAAATAGGTCATTTGTTTTTTTAAAAAAATAGTCACTCCATACATGAATGTCAATAAATATCTTTGGAGCCTTGACAATGGCTGAGGTGATATTTTAGCCCCTGGGGACACATGGTAGTTAACAATACACAGGAACCTCAAAGAGTGTAGTTTTAGCAAAGTGGGATCAGGGAAAGTGATGGAGCATGATGGAGGGTGGGTACACTGCTCAGGAAAATTGACCTGGGAAGGTGATATCTGAGCTGAGAAGATAACCAGGTTATCACTGAAGAAGAGATCCTTTGAGTAGGATCTTTTCATGCAAACACCCTGATGTGAGTGACCCTAGTCTGTTAGAGAGACAGAAAGATTTTCCAGGCTGCAGAATAGTGAAAAAAGGGATGGCAGAGGAGCATAGGGTAGGGTAGAGAGTATATAGACATCACGTGTGCTAAGAAGTGTACATTATTGTAGTTGCAGGAAAAGAATATAAAGCAGAGGAATGATATGCCACAGATAGTCAATTGTTTGGTAAAATAGTTTCTGAAATACATAATTTCTTCAGCTTATAGACAAATTTCACCAAGGCAGAGAAAAGAGGAAAACAGCATGGAATAAAGACCTTGTCTATAGACTCTATTGTTACATATGACGACACAAAGTCATTCCTGAAAAAGGGTTGAACATTACAAAAGCGTGCAGCGATCAAAGCCAGTATTTACAAATTTCATATTTATAACCTTAGGCATTTCTGTTTCACTTCTATCATTAAAATAAGTACATATTTTACAAAGGTGACTCATTTAGATTAAAAAGTTACATGCATTAAAAATGTAAAGAGATGATAGGAGGAGAGAAATAATAGTTTTAATCTGGCTAGATCCACACAATTTCTTATGGAACAAGCTGATACTAAGATCTTGGGATAGTGTTAAGGTGGGAGGTCGATAGGATAAGGACACTTCTTTAAGAGAAGTTTTGCATTTTAAAAACAACTTGGAAGAAAATTATACATCTCTGTTATGTCATTTTTCATATGTTTATTGAAAATGTATCATATCCTGGGATCCAGTGAAAGCTCATTTCTTATTTTATTTTATTATTTTATTTTTTGAGACGGAGTCTCACTCTGTCGCCCAGGCTGGAGTGCAGTAGTGCTATCTCGGCTCACTGCAAGCTCTGCCTCCCGGGTTCACGCCATTCTCCTGCCTCAGCCTCCCGAGTAGCTGGGACTACAGGTGCCCACCACCACGCCCAGCTAATTTTTATTTTATTTTTTTTATTTTTAGTAGAGATGGGGTTTCACCGTGTTAGCCAGGATGGTCTCCCGACCTCATGATCCGCCCGCCACGGCCTCCCAAAGTGCTGGGATTACAGGCGTGAGCCACCGTGCCCAGCCCAGTGAAAGTTCATTTCTATAGAGTTCTTTCTATTAATACTGAAAGATCAGGGAGAATTTATGGCACTTTACCTCCCACCTTAACACTATCCCAAGATCTTAGTATCAGCTTGTTCCATAAGAAATTGTGTGGATCTAGCCAGATTAAAACTATTATTTCTCTCCTCCTGTCATCTCTTTATATTTTTAATGCGTGTAACTTTTCAATCTAAATGAGTCACCTTTGTAAAATATGTATTTATTTTAATGATAGAAGTGAAACAGAAATGCCTAAGGTTATAAATATGAAATTTGTAAATACTGGCTTTGATCGCTGCACGCTTTTGTAACGTTCAACCCTTTTTCAGGAAGGTTACCTGGGATAAGAGAAAAGAAGGAGTTCATAAAAGTTACTCTTGGTCTGAAACTATGTGGGAGAAATGCTGGGTAAAGGAGGCTAAATAGCTCTCATTCTGAGGAATTGTAAGAGCTGTTGGTATGAGAACCACTGCAACTCCTGATGACTTATCTGTGGTCATGCATCTTGGTGTCACATGGGACAAGTCTAGAGGTTCAGTTGGAAAGGGATTAGGTAGAGGAAGAAAATATATGTGGAACCCCAGCCACTTCCTATAAAAATCAACAAAAATAACTAAATATTTCAAATGTTTTTAGAAATATAAAATAATTATGTTAAACATTTAAAAATAACTAAATAACTTAGTATTAATTTTCACATAAGATTGCAAATGTATTTTGGCATATGAATTCTGACCCCAGCTTATATGTATGAAAACAATAGTAGATTTAGTGGGGATGATATCATTTATACCTTATTATACGTAGAGTGTCACATTTTGCAAAGCATTTTATTTAGGTCCATTACCTCATTTGATTCTCATAATGGCCCTATATTTAGCCAAAGCAGACATGATTTGTACTATTTCTGCTAGAAAAATAAGAACATCAAGACACAAAAAAAGAAGTTAGTTGGTGCCAATTAGACCCAAACTGCAGATCAACCAAGCCCAAATCCTGTTTCGTTTCTTTCAATCACTAGCCCTGTTTCGTTTCTTTCAATCACTAGCCCAGTGGTTCTCAAAGTGTGGTCCCTATATCAGGAGTATCAGCATCACCTGAGAGCTTGTTGGAAATGCCAATGCAGTCCCCTCTCCGGACCTACTAAGTCAGAAATTCTGGAAATGTAATTCGGCATGCCTAACAGGCCCTCCAGGTGATACTGATGCCTGCTAATTTGGAAACAATTGTGGTAGTCCATAGTGATTCTCCGGCCCATGGCAGTAGTGTGAGAAGAACTTCCTATAGAGGGAAGCTGCATATCCATTCCCCATGATTTCCTTGATTACTTCATCAACCACACACATGTTAATAGCTGATTCTTGGTCACATGCTATTCCATACACTTAACACTGCTGGCAACAGGCCACGACATTACTTCACAAAGGATTTGACCAACTGATTCTTTTCTGTATTGATTTGATTTGTAAGATGAATCATAAACCAATTATTTTACTTATAGCAATCATCATAATAAAGGGTCAAAATCTATGGTTATGGATATGTCAGGCCAAGGAAGAACCATTTTTTGTCTGAGCTCAAAGCAAACTCACAGTAAGAGGATCAACTATTGTTTAAAATTTGTCCCTGGCAATATTTTTTGTTCATTTTGTTATTTTAATTTTTGCTTCTTTGGGATTCTATTCAATCACTGGAAGTCTAAAGAAAATATAAAATAGAAATCTAAGGTATTAGATTAGGATGGCCATTGGCTGGGATTTTACAAATATCTCAAAGAACAAAATATTATCTTCCATTGAATCTAAGATGCCATCAATTGTGGCACAAAATAAATGTAACCGTTATTTTATATACCACTATGAAAATTTAAAAAAAACAGCCCCAATCTCATGATAAAATAGCATCAAGTGTGAGAGACATTCCAATTTCAGACATGTCAAAATATGAAAAAGTGTACCTTAGTATTAATGGAATACAGTACACATTAGTTGCAGCTGGCATCTTCCTCTGGGGCAAACTCTGCTTACATATTTTCTTTTCATAAGCAATGTTGATCTGGCCCCAGTTATGGTACAGCTATAGTAACTTTGTTCTTCAAAGTTAAGTTGTAGTCATCCCAGCCTAAGGATTGTTTCACAGCATCAGTAACTAAACACTCCAGGTGGAAAATAATCTTCTACAATTTGGTATCTGAGTTATCATGTGGTATGAGGAAATAGGCAAGTGAGCAAGAAAGTGAATGCAGAGTAATAGTGAACATGGGGCACTCATTCACTCGAATAAATCTTTTGGTTGTAATTTAAAAATAAAATCATTCTCAAATTTATGTTTTTATATCCTGACAAGTTTGCCTTCTTAATTAGCCATGTTGCTTTTTTTTATGTTAGCTGTTAAATATATAGGAGAGAACTCTATTACATGCAATCATAAATGTCTTGCAAATTCACTTCCCCTGTCATTGCAGGAAGCCATGTACTTGCTTGAGAATATAACAAAGAGACATACTACTGGTTTGCAGGAATTTTGAGTTAAAGAGTAAGTCCTTGACTCATTCTTGTGAAAAATGCTCCATGAAAAATAGGACACATGGTCTGTAAACTGCTAATATATTATAAAGCTTACTTTTCTGATCTGAAAAATTTTATTCAAATAAAAAAGTCATTGTTGGAAAAATTTTCTTTTTGAAAAATATTTTCACAATTCAGAGAAGCTTCCATAGTAATTAAAAAGTGCATACATATTTACTTGAGATTTTTTTAATAACCCATTAAACCTAATGAAAATACATGAAGGTGGAAGTCTAGAGACACAAGATCAGGTTGCGGTTTTGTTAGTCTTCATCTCTGTGACTTACGCATAATTACTTAATTTTTCTGTTACTTCTGAAATTAGAAATTTAAATGGTTGTAAAGTTTTGTAATGATTTCAGAGGGATAAGAAAATCTTTAAAAAGATATTAATACAAAAATACAAAAAGGTACTATGTATATATTATCTCCTTTCATCATAAAAGCAAAATAAGAAAGTGCAGAGAAGCATCGAGGCATAGTGCCACAGAGCACAGTGCCTAGCACATAGGAAACATTCAACATCACTGGCAGGTATTATAATTCTATCATCAATAATAACAACACAGCCAGGATGAAATTAATGTTCCCTTTTCAGTCAAGAATATTATCTTCAAGAGGTTAGGTGACATTCCTATGATAATTCTGATGGCCCAGGCCAGAATTATGACTTTTTCTGCTGGACAACCAGGCTGTGCTTTCACACTTACGACCACATTGCCCTCCACAGTCCTTGATAACTTAACCAAGCCATTTGTTTTGAGTAGAAAGTAATCTTTTTAATTTAAATTGTAATTCCCAAAGAATTGCTTGAAAACACCGCAAAATGATATTTTACATATCTACTACATGACTTCTGGCCTGCTTTTCCCCTAAAGTTTGGATTAAAGTTGAAGAATATGGGTATACAGAATCACCCTTTTTGCCAATTTTAAAAGGAACGGAAGAGGTGACATAAACAGAGTATAAAAGAGTAAAGAGAGGAGGAGAGGTTTGTTGTGTGGATATGGAGAAACAGGGATACAGACTCAGGTTTGAAGAACAGGTAAGGAAGGTCGAAGACATTCTTTCCTTCTTTTGCTGCCTCCCTTCATATTTTCAAATGCTGCATACTAAAAAAGAAACAGAAGCCCTAACTGACTAAAAACATTAGCCTAAGGTAACTTTAACACACATGCAGAGGGAGACTTGTAAAAGGATGTTCACTTCAGCATTGTTTATAGAAGTAACTATAGCCACAGATCTTTCCCCCTATGTTTTGTTCTATTAATGTTACAATTTCAGGTCTTACACATAAATCTTTACTCCATTTTGAGTGGATTTTTTTTTTACATGGTATAAGATGAGGGTCTAATTTCATTCCTCTGCATTTGGGTATCTAGTTTTCCCAGCACCAATTATCAAAGACTGTCTTTTCTTCGTGGAGTGTTCTTGCCATCTTTGTCAAAAATCAATTGACCGTGAAGTGTGAATTTATTTCTGGGTCCTCTATTCTGTTCCATTGGTCTATGTGTCTGTTTTTATGCCAATGTCATGCTTTCATTACTATAGTTTTGTAGTAGCTGTTAACGTTGGAAAGTATGGCACCTCCAGCTTTGTGTTTTTTGATCAAGATCTCTTAGGGTGTTCAGGGTCTTTTGTGGTTCTGCACAAATTTTTGGGTTGATTTTGCTATTTCTGTGGAAAAATGTCATTGGTAATTTGATAGAGATAGAATTGAATCTGAAGATCGCTTTGGGTAGTATGCAGACTTTAACAACATTAATGCTTCCAATTGATGAAGAGGGGTTACCTCTCCATTTACTTACATCTTCTTTGATGTTTTTCATCAACATTTTATAGCTTTCAGTGTGGAGATCTTTCACCTCCTTGGTTAAATGTATTCCTAAGGTTTTTGCATTTCTTCCCTTTTGTAGCTATTGTACATGGGATTATTTCCTTAATCATTTTCAGATAGGTCACTGTTAGTATACAGAAATGATACTGATTTTTGTATGTTAATATTATCTTCTGCAAGTTTACTGTATTCAGTTATTGGTTTTACCAGTTTTTTGTTTGTTTGTTTTTTGTTTGTTTGTTTTTTGTTTTGCTGGTGTCTTCTGGATTTTCAATATGTAAAATCATGTCATTTGGAAACAGAGACAGTTTAACTTTTTCCTTTCCTATTTGGATGTCCTTCATTTATTTTTCTTGTCTAATTTCTCTCAGTAGAACTTTCATTAGTGTGTTGAATAGAAGTGAGAGTGAGCATTCTTATCTTGTTCCTGATCTTAGGAAAAAAACTTTTATTTTTTCACCATTGAGTATGATGTATTTATAGCCTCATCATATATGACTTTTATTGTGTTGAGGTACATTCCTTCCATACCTAATTTGTTGAGAGTTTTTATTATAAAAGGACATTGAATTTGTTGAATGCCTTTTCTGCATCTATTGAAGTGATCATATAGTTTTTGTCCATCATACTGTTAATTGGGTATAACACATTCGTGGATTTGCCTATGTTGAATCATCTTTGCATCCCATAGATAAATCTCACTTGATCATGGTGAATGACCCTTGTAATGTGTTTTTGAATTTGGTTTGGTAATATTTTGTTGAGAAGTTTTTTTCTGACTCTTAAATGTGTTTCAGATAGTTAACTGTCAGTTAACTAAAATTGTAGTCGATTGTTAAAAAAAATCACTGGACTATTTATTCTGCATTGGCATATTCATATGTCAAGAGCAGAACATACGTCAATATATCATAACAAAATGCACAGTTTTTAGGCAAGCAGTGACTGAGGTATCCTCATCACAAAATAATAATGCTTTATTTTCTTTTAAAAACATTATCACTTTTTAAATTATCTCTGGATTTATTATAAAGTAGGACTACAAACAGATATAGAAATGTGAAATGCAGGCACTTATTTTGCTAACCTGACTTTTAATTAAATGGACAATACACTTACTATTTACCTAAAATTCTGCATTGCTTCCAAAGATGTCTGCCCATCCTCCTTCCATTTTCTTCAAATAGGAGTCTAAAACTCCTTCAAAAAAGCTATAGAATTTGTGTTGTATATTTTGTGCTCAAATGTATCATCTAAACACCCAGACTTTCACTGAATATTTAGAATTGTTGAAATGATATGAACAATAAAATTCAAAACTATTAATTCACAATACCTGATCATTTATTACATAGGTTGTAGGTCAAATTATTATCTCCCTTCCCTACTCACTTTTTTTTTAACTGATTAGGAAAGCAACTTGATTACAAAATTTGTGAGAAACGTAGTTGAGATCTGAACATATATTTTCTGGTACCAAAATTAGCTATTTTTTTTTGTTGTTGTTGTTTTGTTTTGTTTTTTTTTTGAGACGGAGTCCCGCTCTGTGGCCCAGGTTGGAGTGCAGTGGCCGGATCTCAGCTCACTGCAAGCTCCGCCTCCTGGGTTTACGCCATTCTCCTGCCTCAGCCTCCCGAGTAGCTGGGACTACAGGCGCCCGCCACCTCGCCCAGCTAGATTTTTGTATTTTTTTAGTAGAGACGGGGTTTCACCGTGTTAGCCAGGATGGTCTCAATCTCCTGACCTCGTGATCCGCCCGTCTCGGCCTCCCAAAGTGCTGGGATTACAGGCTTGAGCCACCGCGCCCGGCCCCAAAATTAGCTATTTTTTACTCTCCTTTAATTCTTACTGTTTATTTCAAGTTTAATAATTAAAGGATTCTATCAACTCCCACTTTCCTGCTTTTCTGAGCAGGGATTAAATGAGTTTCTCACCAATTATATTCAAGCAGGTGTTAACAGCTGGGTCTCAGCGCTTTTGCCCAAGGCCTACTGATATAAGGAAATTATGACTTCCCTGAATACAATTCCTGTTAAAGGGAAACATTAAACAAGTGTCCATTGTCAGAAGCAGTTTTCAGAAAAACAAGGTTTTGTTAATGAAATATTATAGGACACAGAAATATGTGATTCAAAACTCAGAAAGAAATGGCAGCGATGGGGAGGATAGTAATGACAAAAAAGAAAAAAAACTTACGAACTCCTGTTTCAAGAAACTTCGAATATAGTGGAAGAAATCATCTGACTTACTTAAAAAAATCATGGATTCTTTTTAGCTTTACTCATTTAAAAAAATGCTATTTAGACTATTGTTCCAGGCACCTGGCTAGTTTTTGAAACACAGCACAGAAGCGGATGAAAGAGGTTAATCTGTTGGTAGGTGGATGAGATGAAGCTTTGAAGAATCAATGCTGCATAGTATTCCCCTGTGTTCACCCTAACCTAAAAGAAATGAAGAACTTCAAGTTTAAGGTTGACCCTTCATGAAGTGGTACCCGGTGGGTAGGTTACTTCTAGACACTCCTTTTCTCCATATCTGTTTGTTGTGGCCTGAAATGCCATTATGAGAAGACAAGGCATTGAGTCCCTGATTACAGATAAGTAATAAGATACAACTGCTAAACAGAACTACTACATTCTGAATAGTTACAGAAGTATTACAACCATAATGTTAGCTGAAATACACTTACATTTAAAGTCCACAATCAGGTAATTAGTGAAGCATTTAAGTAAGTATGATCAGGTTCTTTATAGATTTTGATAATGTAGAAAAAATTAGACAGTTGGGAGAGCCACGAACATTTTAAGATAGGTATAGAGTCATTAGTAAAAAAGAACAAGGAAAAAAAGCAGTCAGCTTCACCAAAACACACTTAGTTCTGGCTCAATCTATATGCAACTCTGTGGACACAAGAAATGGAAAAATTGAGGTTATTTGAGCTACATACCCACATATAACTTTTTGTTGAGTATCTGCACCTTGATAAAGAAAAAATATCCATTGAGAAGAGAGGATCTTAGAATCCAAACAGATTATAATCAAGGCTATCTAAAAAAGTTCATATGTCTCATAGATGAGGAAACTAATTTATCTTATCATCTGTAATAACTGGAGTTAAAATCAAAGTGCTTATTCAGAATTCGTAGTTAGATAAAACTTCATGAGGCACCTGGGATGAAGCATGTGCATGCATTGTTAGCAGACAACATAGACAACATGGCCTTGTGTATTTATCACAAGTTTGTTTCTCAGCATTTGTTCATTGGATTAGTACTCAAGATTTTAGAGTCTTATTTTTGGATCATTGACTGACTAATCAAGGCATCTTTGTACTTCTCTAAGAATAACTCACTGTTAAGTCTAAATTCATTTATACAGGTATCTTCTCCCAAATTGTGCTTTCTCACTGTCAAACAGGCACTCAGTGGGGGAAAGAGAATCAGAATATACTAAAAAGAAGTACAATTTTCTATTAAAAAAAAAAGATGGTAATTCAAGACTCTAAGGTTTGTTACTTGATTTTCCCCCTGGCAGCTATTAACTATTCTTTTTTAAATCACTTAAAATTTTTTTTAACTTTTACATTCGGGGGTACATGTGAAGGTTTGTTATGTAGGTAAATTCATGTCACAGGGTTTTATTGTACAGCTTATTTCATTACTCAGGAATTAAGCCCAATAGTTATCTTTTCAGCTCCTTTTCCTCCTTCCACCCTCCTCCCTCAAGTAGACCCCAGTATCTGTTATTTCCTTCTTTGCGTTCAGGAGTTCATCATTTAGCTCCCACTTGAAAGTGAGAACACACAGTATTTGGTTTTACATTCTGGCATTAGTTTGCTGAGGATAACAGCCTCCAGCTCCATCCATGATTCCACAAAAGACATGAGCTTGTTCTTTTTTATGACTGCATAGTATGGTGTATATATACCACATTTTCTTTGTCCAGTCAATCATTGATGGGCACTTAGGTTGATTCCATGTCATTGCTATTGTGAATAGTGCTGCGGTGAACACTTGTGAGCATGTGTCTTTGTGGTCAAATGATTTATATTCCTCTAGGTATATATCCAGTAATGGGATTGCTGGGTCAAATGGTAGTTTTACTTTTAGCTCTTTGAGGAATTGCCACACTGCTTTCCACAATGGCTGAACTAATTTACACTCCCACCAACAGTGTCTAAGTGTTCCTTTTTCTCCACAACCTTGCCAGTACCTGTTATTTTTTTACTTTTTCATAATAGCCATTCTGACCTGTGTGAGATGGTATCTCATTGTGGTTTTGATTGCATTTCTCTAATGATCAGTGATATTGAGTGTTTTTTCATATGCTTGTTGGCTGCATGTATGTTTTCCTTTGAAAAATGTCTGTTCATATCGTTTCCCCACTTTTTAATGGGGTTGTTTTTCACTTGTAAATTTGAGTTCCTTATAGAGGCTGGATATTAGACCTTTGTCAGATGCATAGTTTGCAAAAATTTTCTCCCGTTCTGTAGGCTGTCTGTTAACTCTGTTGATAGTTTCTTCTGCTGTGCAAAGGCTCTTTAGCTTAATAAGATCTCACTTGTCAATTTTTGCTTTTGTTGGGGTTGCTTTTGTGTCTTTGTCATAAAATCTTTACCAATTCCTATATCCAGGATGGTATTGCCTAGGATATCTTCTAGGGTTTTTATAGTTTGGGGTCTTACATTTAAGTCCTTAATCCATCTTGAGTTGATTTTTGTGTATGGTATAGGGAAGGCGTCCAGCTTCAGTCTTCTGCATATGGCTAGCGAGTTATCTCAGTACCATTTATTGAATAGGGAACCTTCTCCCCACTGCTTGTTTCTGGCAGTTTTGTCAAAGATCAGTTAGTCATAGGTGTGTGGCCTTATTTCTGGGTTCTCTATTCTGTTCCATTAGTCTATGTGCCTGTTTTTGTACCAGTACCATGCTGTTTTGGCTACTGTAACCCTGAAGTATAGTTTGAAGTTGGGTAACATGATGCCTCCAGTTATGCTCTTTTTGCTTAGGATTGCCTTGGCTATTTGGGCTCTTTTTTTGGTTCTATGTGGATTTTAAAATAAGTTTTCTTCTAGTTCTGTGAAGAAGGTCATTGGTAGTTTGATAAAAATAGCATTGAATCTGTAAATTGCTTTAGGCAGTATGGCCATTTTAATTATATTGATTTTTCCTGTCTATGACCATGGGATGATTTTCCATTTGTTTATCTTTCCTCTGATTTCTTTGAGCAGTGTTTTGTAATTCTCATTGTAGAGATGTTTCACTTCCCTGATTAGTTGTATTCCTAGGTGTTTTAGTCTTTCTGTGACAGTTGTGAATGGGATTGCCTTTCTAATTTGGCTCTAGGCTTAACTGTTGTTGGTGTGTAGGACTGCTACTGACTTTTGTGCATTAATTTTGCATCCTGAAACTTTGATGAAGTTGTTTATCAGCCGAAGGAGGTTTTGGGCCAAGACTGTGGGGTATTCTAAATATAGAATCATGTCTGCAAACAGGGAGTTTGACTTCCTCTCTTCCTATTTGAATGATCTTTATTTCCTTCTCTTGCCTGATTGCTCTGGCTAGGACTTCTAAACTATGTTGAATAGGAGTGGTAGAGAGAAGGCATCTTTGTTTTATGCCGGTTTTCAAGGGGAATGCTTCTAACTTTTGCCCATTCAATATAATGTTGGCTGTGGGTTTGGCATAGATGGGTCTTACTATTTTGAGGTATGTTCCTTCAATACCTAGTTTATTGAGAGTTTTTATCAAGAAGGGGTGTTGAATTTTATTGAAAGCCTTTTCTGTGTCTATTGAGATACTCATGTGGTTTTTGTCTTTAGTTCTGTTTATGTGATGAATCACATTTATTGATTTACTTGTCAAAATAACCCTGTATATTTGCGGACAGAAATGGTTTCTGTCTCAAGGACTATAAAGTATTTATTAAATGAATGTATTTCACATGTTTATAAAAGGAACATACTTTTTATCAGATATGGCTATCATCTCACAATGACTTTTGCATAATTCTAAAGGAAAAACATATTCTTGTTCACATGACAAAAGCAATTTGAACATATGAATTCATGGCCTGACACCAACAAAAGTAGCGAATGCTTATATGTGTTGAAAGAGAGGAAAAAGTATATGTTGTGGCAAAATGAATTTAAACCAAAGAACCCTTTTTTAAAATGTTAACAACACTATAAAGCCAGGGGGTGCTAGTATATGGTGAATTAATTTCATTGTTTGAATATAGCACTTTGTTGTCATGACAACCTGATTAAGTTGTAACCTGAAGACAATTATATCTGAATCAGCATATTTAGAAAGATAAACTGATAACTTCAAGGTAAAGTTTGATGCTGGGTTTAGGGCAGGTTAAAAAGCTATCCAGTCATTTCAGGTTGGGATTTAGCCTTGGTCCTTAAGGAGCAGCACTGATACTAAATAAGTAATTCAGATTGCTTATTAAAACTTCAGCAGAAACCAATGCCAAAAGTTTTATAGTTTCATAACAGAAAACACTTAATATGTCAAGAAAGGAGAGGAGAAAAGAGGAGGAAAGTAAAACATCACTAGTGAAAGGAATTACCTTTAATTTTAAATCACCTCTATATTTGGACTGAGATATTGGTGATTACTCCAACCTTTTATTATTATTTTTCAATCAGGTAACTAATGTTTAAAAACAAACAAAAACCCTAGATACTTCTACTTCATTTCTCTTTTCCTTTCAGAGATAGCAAACAAAACTATTTTGAAAGACTGATTCAATGTGCTAAGAAAATATAATTTTAGAATCTCTGACATGGATAGCATCCTCAAAACCACTCTCTATAATTATCAAATAGTCTACTTGGAGCAGGAATGAGTTTTGCTAGAATTGGAAAACACTGGGAGAGGAACTTGGTTGTGTTTCTTCTTCCTACTTTTTACTTTAGAATTTAGCCCATTTCTAACTTCATTTTGGGATCACCCTACTCCCACAATGAAGGATGACTTCCTGAACAAGACGGTGAA
Organism: Theropithecus gelada; assembly: GCF_003255815.1. Taxonomy (NCBI): domain Eukaryota; kingdom Metazoa; phylum Chordata; class Mammalia; order Primates; family Cercopithecidae; genus Theropithecus; species Theropithecus gelada. The sequence goes on from NC_037670.1 coordinate 93,883,516, forward strand.
AGTCCAGTGTTAATTGCCTGTCCAGAACTTTTGGACCAAAACAATATGAATGCGTCTGCCAGATGGTTAGAAAGCAAACAAAGATACCAGGTGGGGATTCCTTTAGGGAACAACTATTCAGCTATCTAGTAATCCCAGCTTCTACCCATTTGTTGTGGCAGCATCTCTGGAAAGTATAGCTGGCAAACTTAGGCTTCCATGAGATAATATATACAGTTGCCCAGATGTGAGGCTTTGTTGTTTTTCATTTAAGTATCACAAAACTAGTCAATGTCTGTCATAGACTATGTTTGGGGGATTAAGGGTCATGGGCACTAATACGGTCTCTGTAGTGTGCATCCAAATTCTCTATTCTCATCTGGGCATGATGGCTCATGCCTGTAATCCCAACACTTTGGGAGGCCAAGGCAGGTGGATCACCTGGGGTCAGGAGTTCGAGACCAGCCTGAGCAACACGACGAAACCCTGTTTCTCCAAAAAATACAAAATTAGCCAGGCATGGTGTTACATGCCTGTAATCCCAGCTACTAGGGAGGCTGAAGCAGGGGAACGGCTTGAACCCGGGAGGCAGAGGTTGCAGTGAGCTGAGATCATCCCATTGTGCTCCAGCCTGGGCAACAAGAGTGAAACTCCATCTCAAAAAAAAAAAAAAAAAAAAATTCTGTTCTCATGCATTTTATGAAACATTTTCTTTTTAATGGAAAAAATACAGAAAATGCCTCATGCAATTTCACCTAACTACAATTCAGGATAAGAACTTTGATTTTAACCCCAGTTCTTCCAGATTTTTAAATAAATTAGTTGCCTCGTCCATAAGATACGTGAAGTTTCAACTACAGACTGTTTAGATTCTAAGGACCTCTCTTCTCATTGTATATTTTTTTCCTTATTAAACTGCAAATACGCAAAAGGTCAAGTATTATATCACTTAAAACTTATGTCTGCTTGCTTTTCTTAGGAAATAGGCACCTAGCAGAGAGCATATGGTTCTTGAGCAGGAAACATACACAAGGGAAGAAATGGGTATGGAGGGACCGGCAACGACGGGAGGGGAGTTGGAGGCATTCTAGACAAACTGATTCGGAGATGGAACACAATGAAGAGCTTCCTCTCAAATGGATAAAGATATATGTAAATGGGTAAAAAATATATTGAAGACGTTATTGTACCATACTAAACCTAGAAGTGGTAGAACCCATGTCTCCTATGCCTAATGACCAAAAGAAACCATGAGACTATTCTCAAGGTCGCATTTGAGATTTGAACTTGACTTGGCCAAAAATGAAGACACAAGGGAACAAAATGATCAATCCCTTTAACTAGTTCTAACAAATAGACTTGTTACAACCTTTCCCTGTGGCAAGGAGAAAGACTTAAACATAGACACTCCTCTCTTCTGAGTGAGATTCTTAGATTTAATGGCAAAGAACATCTTTTCTAGGGTTCCTTCTTTCTTCACGAGGTATTTTGTACTTTTTGGGTTTATCTCAACTTGATGTACAAACTCTCTTTTTCTTTGTTCATTTAGACAACTATTTACTAGTTTTGACCCACAAGTGAGGTTTATCTGTGATGGAAAGACTGACTTCCATTGAGTGGAGTTCCATGGATAATAATAATAATTTTAAAAAGGCCATACAGACATTGAATCAGAGCAAACACCTCTCTATTCAATTTTACCAAAATCATGAATTATTTTGCTTTGTTTGTCTTTGTGGAGTTTCCTGTTTTAATATGTTTTTAATAGACAACAAGACACAAAGAATCCTGAGTAAATAATACATGTTAAAAATAGTTACTACCTAACAATGTTACTGGAACAATTAGAGTGCAAAAAACTCTTTTACATGAGAAGCCAACTAAAAACAAAGGTTGGCATGATGCTATTTCTTTGATTCTTTTTAAATTAATACAGCACATTTGGTCCAAACTCATTTCTCCCACTTAAAAGTATTTGGGTTTTTTTGTTGTTGTCTGCTTTGCAACTCTCCCTAAAATATACCATTGTGGGCCTATTCTTTGTGTAATTTTACTTTTTTCTTCTATTTTTAAATAGACACCCCTAGTGCCAATGTACGTTTATATGTGAGCTATATATATATACACATATCCTTTTTTTCCCACTCAGAGAGCAAGGGAATTATTCTTAAAGAAATCCTCTTTCTAGCCAGATTCCATTAGGTTGTGTTATTCAAATGCACTGTAACATAAAATTTATTTATTCACGTGGTGTCCAGTTGCTAAGGAACACAGCCAAAAAGTTCAACTTTGCAACACAACAGAAGACGAGTAGAGATTATGAGAGTTGCCCATAGACACATACAGAGGCTCTGAGCAAGGGGAATTACACTTTTGTTTTCAAACCTGGAAGTGCATAATATTATTAAGAAATAGCTATTTTTATCCCATGGACAATGGAACTTCCATTCTCCTTGGAAAAGCACAGTAGCTTTTCTAGACTCATGACCTCTCAAGTCATGCAGCACATTTTAAACAGAAGCCCTATCACTTCTGCCTTTAAATGCAAAACAGGTCTCCTGAAAAGCATACAATTTCTGAAATGTGTTGTCATGTCCACCAAAGGAAACACTTCAACTTTGTTTTGTTTAAAGGCAAATTTCTACAGAAACATGAATCTGACAGAGCAATAAACACCATCTGAATCATTTTCAAATGTCTCACCCAAGTTTACTGGACACATGTAAAAGGTGGTGCCAATCATAAAGACCTAAAAGATGGTATGATATCAGAGCCTTTCATAAAGTCCTGAAAGAGATACTTACATTTTGCTGTCACTTTGTACCCTCCTAGAGGAGGGGTGTGGCCTTCCAATGCATCGAATCCAGCGGATACTAAGACCATATCTGGATCAAACTCTTTGGCCACAGGCTTCACGATGGTCCTGCACAGTAAAAATGCAACCGGTCACATGTGGGACTGGTGAATACCTTTAAAAATCGTTCAGTGGAAACAACCTGGCACAACAATAGGAACTTCCCAAGAATAAAGAAAAGTGGAATACAAACATTATTTGAATGGAACAAAAATGTATCATTTCCTTAATAATGAATCGCTATTATTTTAGCATCCCAATTCAGTCTTTTTTCTTTCATCTTTTTTCCTCCAAATGGAAAAACAAACAAACAAAAAACTGCTTTGCAGGTACATTATAAAACCCATCATATTACACATACGTCTGTGGCTGTTTTATCGCACTGCCTATAAAAAACTGCTTCTTCCAAGGGAGTGACTAATGTTTTACAGAGGAAAGTCAAAGCTTTAGTGAAAACCCGGCTTGCTCCAGTTAGTGAGAACTTGGTGTAAATTTGAACTATAAATTTCTTTTGGGAAAAGTTTGCTTTCCCAACTTAAAAAAAAAAAAAATTTAAATATTTATCATGGTAGGGGGTGACTCTTGCAAAGGAGAAACACGAAATTCCCTTAATAGAATCCAGACTACAATGTTAAGTGAGTCCAAAGTCAGACACACCAGGAATGTGGCAGCCTCATCCATGACAGCAACCCCTGCTGGCCCCAGTCAGACACTTCAACACTTCCCTTCTCAACTTCAGGGCTCCCAAACCTCTTTCTCATCATTGCTAGCTTTGAGAAAGAATGACTAATGGATGCAACTGGGCTTTATAAAATTTTTACACAGGCTTGAAGACCAGTATGCCATCATAAAAATTCAAATTTCAAAAACTATTTACTGAAATGGGGAAACTGCATGCTATAATAAATTTAAAAAGTAGTACAGTCACTCTTGTGTGTTTGTGAGAGATAACTAAAACAAATATTAAAATAGTTATCCTTCAATAATGACATAATTGCTTTAATTTTTATGTTTGTAAGTTTTCCAGATTTTCTATAATGATTACATATTAATTTTATATTTAAAAAGTTATTGCATATCATAATCAAGAAGTTGCAGTTATGCAGTAAAAATATTTAGTTGAAACTTACCTAGAAATGTAAATGATTGAAATATTTTTCCTAATAATCCACTACTGTCATAAAAATTCTATCCATCAAGTTCATAAATATACATGTAAGTGACTTCCCCAGTAGTCCTTCCAACAACTGGTAAACCACATAAAGCTGAATTGGCTCATCAGTAAAACTAAGTGAAAACCTAATTTTATTTACTATACACAATTGTATTAAGTTTTTTCTTCAATAAAATTAAAAATTTCTAATACAGCTACATTATTAAGAGATATACTAAGTTCTTCCCCATCCCAGTAATTGCAAATCTTATATTATGGTTTTCATTAAAGGTGTCACATATAATAAATTCACTATTTTTCATGAGTGAAATAGTCCTGTGGTATATGTTGGGATATTAGAGATTGGAATAAGTTTTTTCAAAGAATTAAGAGTGCTCTATCAAGATACTGTATTTAATTTTATTAATCCTACATACTCCCTTAGAGAATGGATGCTGCTACAAAATTCAGTAAGTAGATGATTGAACCAGATTGTCCATGCAATCATAAGCATCATAGTAATTAATTTTCCATCTCTTTTCCCTCTATTGGAAGGTCATTCTTCCCTCATTTTCCCCCCAGTATTTACCCATCTTTTAAGGCACAACTCACATACTATCTTCTCAATAAAGTCTTCTCTCTACCCATGGATATTAAATATAGGTGCATATTTTCAAAGTACAAGAAGACAGGAGAGGAGACAAGATTGCCCATATAATTTTAGAACATTGAAAACATAGAGATGATCTACAGAGTATAAGCGCCTACAGAGAAGACACAAAAAGCAAGCTAATTTTTCTCTCTCTTCTTGGAAAAACTAACTCAAAAAGCAGAAAATGCCAACAGTCAGCGTATTTTTCCAATCTTCCTATAGTTAATCAGTGGTCAAAAAGCCCCATTCACATTTACAGTACTCTTTTCTTAAATACGATGGATGCAAATATTTTGTTAATACAGACTTACAGGGAAACTATAGCTCTCTATGCCACATATCTCTGAATATACGGAATCTACTGGTTTCTATCTGAAGCAAATTGCACATTTGCTATGTAGGTCACTTCTAAATTCACAAACACAATGTGTTTTCTAATTTCCTGTGGGTTTTCAAATTCCTTCATCTTATAGGCCTAATCCTATATATCTGAACTCATTCCAAAAAGTAAGAAAAAGATAGAAAATTTAGAAAAATGATATATCACCTGATAGAATCCTTTCACTTAAAAATATACTCGCCTAGAATTATGTCTGGGTGGAAGCTGTTTTTTGAATCAATTAGTGAAGCATGATAAGAACAGAGGCATTATGCTGCAATGCATGCTGTGTGTTTTCGATTAAATTGAAGAACTACATAGCAATAGATGGTTATGGATGGTGATATTGGTAAGGTTCATTCATTCATTTCAACAAGTATATGTTGAGTGTCTACTATGTTGCAAACACCGTCTTGGTCTAAAGATGTGCTCAATTTTGAACTGAATATTATTTATTTTCCTATTGTCAGCATTGAATTCTTACTCTCTTCTCTGATAAATGAATGAAACTGAGACTCCATAGATCTCTTTATTTTGGCAATGACTTTACAAATGTCCATGGAAGTGTTCACTGTTCTATTTATGCCAGTCTAGATTAATTTGTACTCAAAAAGATCTATCGTGTCTGAAAGACTGAATAATGTATTTGAGGGTAAAAAGTAGGAAAAACAATGTAATTTTTATTAAAACAAATCTTCAAAGGCACTAATTTAAAATTTTTTCTGAAGAATTGGGATTTCTGATTAAAGTTAGCAAACAAAGCATACATGTTTTCCTCTCATCTTTTCCAATATCCCACTGAAAAGAAAGTATAGGAAGATACATATGAACTCATGGTTCTTAACAGATGAATAATTTAGATGACTGTATCCATGGGTTAGTATATATTTCCTAAAAGCAATGGCACCCCAGTGGCAAGGAGCAGAGTTAATACCCAGATCTTCCTTTCTCATATCAATCTCCAGTAAAAGGACCCAGAGATCCTTGGAGAAGTGGTTGATTCCAGCACTGCATCAGGGAAAATACTACATGACTCTGGAATATCTTGTGGTGACAGAAATCAACAAAATGCTTAAAAAAAGACATGGACATGTCAGTAGGACATGTGAACCAACATGAAAGCACTTCCAATGGCCAAAGCAGAAACAATTTGAGGAGCAAAATAAATAATGATAGTATTGGATTATAATCCAAACAATTAAACACCAAGTCCATAGTGAATACATAATAATTGAATAGAAAGGAGAGAAAATAGCTCTCTTACAGAAAAATATCATCTAATAAATGTAGAAGAATTGAGGAAAATATGTAATTACCATTGGAACAAGACAGAAATAATTCATGCAGGCAAGATTCAAGGATGGATACCAAAATTAGTGGAGCCAGGCATTGTGGCTCATGGCTGTAATCCCAGCACTTTCAGAAGCCAAGGCAGGAGAATTGCTTGAGCTTAGGGGTTCCACCCTGGGTAACACACAGAGACCCCATCTCTCCAAAAAAGACTAGCCACGCATGGTAGTGTGTGCCTGTGGTTCCAATGACTCGGCAGACTGAGACAGGAGGATCGTTTGAGCCCAGAAGTTTGAGGCTGCAATGCATTATGATTGTGTCACTGCACTCCAGCCTAGGTGACAGAGCAAGACCTTGTCTCAAAAAATAGTAATAACAATAATAATGATAATAAATAAGATTAGTGGACAAAAGTTCGTGGACAATCATTATATTTGCATAATCCTAAAGTATCTTCTGTGAGGTACTAAAAAGGAAAATAATAGAAACTTTGAAATGAAGAAAACACAGACACTACCTGAATAAAGTTAACATCTCCTATAATTGGACATACCGGCATCAGTACTCCCTGATATGATGCATTAAAGGCAAAGCAGTCCTATGGCATTTTTGCTAAAAACATATAACTTCAAATCTCATAATGAGGAAATATTAAACAAATTTAAATTGAGAAATATTTGACAAAATAAGTGACCAGTATTCCTCAAAAGTCATGGCCATAAAAAACAAACAAATTAAGGACTTGTTACAGATTGGAGGAGATTGAGGAGGCATGGTGTCTAAGGGCAATGCAGTACCCTGGATTGGATTCTGGGACAGAAACAGGACATCAGTGGAAAATTTGCAGTCCCATATAAAATCTGTAGTTTAGATACGAGCATTGTACACATATTGCTTTCTTAATTTTGATAACTATACTATGATTATGTAAGTTTTTAATATTAGGGTACACTAGGTGTTGGTGTACAGGAACTCTGCCCTATTTTGACAGCTTTTGCTGTAATTTCAATATTATTTCAAAATAAAATGCTAACAAGTATCAGAATATCAAAATAAATAAAATTATAGCAATTAAAGACGGTAGGACAATTGTCACCAAACAGATTTTTAACAAATTTCCAGAATAAGGAAATTGACTGGAAGCGCACTGGAAAAAAAAAAAACAAAAAAATAAAGCTACCGCCCTGCATATGCGCCCATGGGACCACAGAAGAGATGAGAGAAACTCCATCCAATTGAGCCCGTGTCAGGAAAACTCTCTAAACCCGTGTTTTATCTCTGCTGTCACACTACCACAATAATCATCAATACAGAAGACTTGTGTGATCAAAGGTGGGTGCTTTTCTCTACATGCCAAGTAGTGGACATCTGCTGGGTGTTCTCCAATTCAATTTCAGCACTATCTACCTGGAGATAGATAGCGCAGATCCCACAAGTTGAGGACTCAGCCTCTTTAATAGTCTGTTCTTGCACTGCTATGAAGAAATACCTGAGACTGGGTAATTTATAAAGAAAACAGGTTTAATTGGCTCACAGTTCTGCAGACTGTACAGGAAGCATGACGCTGGCATCTGTTTGGCTTCTGGGAGGCCTCAGGAAACCTACAAACATGGCAGAGTAGGAGGAAGAGAGAGAGGAAGGAGGTGCTACTTTTAAACAACAAAATCTCATGAGAACTCTATCATGAGAACAGCACTAGGTGAGTGGTGCTAAACCATAAGAAACCACTCCTATGATCCAATCACCTCCCACCAAGCCCCACCTCCAGCATTTAGGATTACATTTTGACATGAGATTTGGTGAGACACAGATCCAGACCAAGACTACTCTCCCAAGCCGCCTCCCCACCCCTGGCCTGCAACACACACACACATACCAATTGTGAGTCCAGGAACTTCCCTTCAATCTGGGGTTCCCATAACCCCCTATTTGGGTTGGATTAATTTGCTAGAGCTGTTTCACAGAACTCAGGGAAGCACTTACTGACATTAACTTTATTATAAAGGACATTCAAAGGCTGCAGATGAAGAGATGCATAAGAGAAGGTATGGGGGAAGGCATGTGGAGTCTCCATGCCCTCCCTGGGAATGCCACCCTTCAGGAACCTCTACATTTCCAGCTATCTGGAAGCTCCCCAAACCAGTCCTCTTGAGTTTTTATGAAAGCTTCAGGACATTCAGCATTCCATCATTCCAGAGAGAGTCTTAAGACCTACAATAAGAAGGGTGGGAAGAGTAGAGTCCTGCCTTGGGACAGGTGAAAGGAGAGCAGGAGAAGAAGGCCTCTGAGGCCTAACACACCCAACATTATATTACTTTTAATGGCAAAAACCACAATTACTTTTGCACCAGCCTACTAAGAAAAAAAACTGTAGCAAGAACTATGGGAGTTATGAGCCAGGAACCATGGACAAAAACTAATGTATGTCCTAATACCATATGCCCCACTGAGGAAACGGGTATGGTGATGGAAAAGAGGCAGGACTTAAAACAAGAAATTAAAAAATTATCAGTCAGTTAAGAACATCAGACTACATCCAACACCTTAATTACCTTTCCTCGATGCCAGCAACTAAGCAACAGTCAGATTGCCTCTTTCTTAAAGAAAAGTATGTATGTGTGTGAACAAAGCTAAGACTTCTAATGTAGATACTGGGACTCTAACATGTAGCCCTCCTTATTTTGTCATTTATGGAGATCCAGAGACCAAGAGCTGCTGTCTTCTAGAATGCTAACACTAAAGTGGGGTTTGACAGTCCACACACACTCAATTGACCCATTTATACAACCACAGGGAAAACTGGTACCAGCTACTACTTTCTTAAATATGAGTGGAAAATCAGGGATTACCTGGCATATAAGAAGACCATGTATGAAAGAAAAAAAAAAGAGATTAAAACAAACATGTATATAGAAGACTCTAAATGAAACAGAGAAAGTTCAAACAACAAAAATAATAATTTCAAAGAAATGCTGGAAAATATTTTAGCCTTAAAACAAAGACATGTTGTTATGAAAAAGAACAATCAAAGAACAAGGGAAGTACTTAAAGATAAAAACTAAAATTGCATAACTTAAAAAATTAGTAGAAGACCTGAAGAAATAAAATTGAAAAAAATCTTCCAGAAGAGGAAGAAAATAGGTAAAGTATAAAATAGATGGGAAAATATAAGACACAGAGGGTCTTGCAGAAGTCCTATATTTAAATAACAGGAGTCGCTGAGAGAGCCAAGAAAAGAGAGGAGAGGAAATGATCAACTTACAACAGGAGATAATTTTTCGGAACTAAAAACACTTAAGTCTATGAATTTGATTAGTCTAACCAGTGTGAAGCTCTATGTATTTTTTTTTAAATACACACTTGTCAGATCCTAAGAGATCCTTAAAAAAAAAAAAATGTGTCCTCAAAGAATCAGAAAATGATATTGACAGCAAAGTCCTAATCAGTAGCACTGAATGTTTTTACATTCTGAGGGAAAATTACTTTAAAACTTTAATGCTGCCTGCAGCCATCACATACTAGTTTTTAAGTATGTGACTTAAATAAAAATACTTTAAAATATATTAGGGCTCAGAAATTTATTTTTCAATGCACCCTTTCCAAATAACTTACTTGACAATGTACTTTTGAAAAGCAAGGAAGTGTATGAAAGAAAGAATGAGGCGTGGGACCAAGTAGTGGATATGCCATCATAGGAGAATGAAGAAGATTCACTGGTGATTTGCACCTACATTGCTTTGCTAGAAAACACATGCTTGAAGCAATAATAATGGCATATATGCTTTTTTGTCCTCACTTACCAATGGTTATTCTGTCATGCTCTTCTTGAAGAACAACCCTCTTCCTTCTTCCCTGCTTGTCTCCACCCCTGGTGAAACCCATGCTAGTGAGAATAAACCGACCTTATAAAAATAAAAGGAGACAGAAAGAGTACTACCACTAATAGAGATATCGATCATGTGACTAGAAGCTAAACACAGCAAGCAGAAAAGAATTCCACTTTAAATTTCTTTCCATGAGATTTGGAACAATTGATTCTGGTTCTGAACTTCCTCAGAATCAGATTTCTGGAACTGTTTCATCTCTAGTCAATGGCCAAACAATTGGTTGCACTGACATTGAGTCAAGTGTTGTCCTTAAGTTGAACCACACTAGTAATTTCCCATGACTCACCCCAGCATGTGCTGAGTGAACGGTTTAAGACGCTACCCACTCATTTGACGTGCTCAGTTGCAAGAAGGGAGCTCCCATAGGAGCAGAATTCTGGCTTGGTTCCACAGCCTGCAACTCAAAATTATAAAGCAAATTTCACAACATCTTAACCTACAAAGTTACTCAACAATATTTTTATATTCATTTAGAAGTAATTTATTGAGTCCCTGCCATATGGGAAGCACTGGGATGGTGCTGGGATTCAAAGATGCAAATATGTTGTAACTCTGCCTTCAAAAAGATCATAGGTTAGAAGGAAAGGCAGGTGGAAAACAAACCCAGGCACACACAATGTGCTGAGGGACAGAGAAGAGCGGACAACCAACAAGGAAGAAACAATGTGAAGGAAGTCCACCCGAGAGGATGTGTAAAGTGAGTTAGGACATCAGTTACAGGCCAGGGTTCACAGCAAAGTCCCTGATCTCTTGCCTTTATGGAGTTTACATTCTAACAGGGGAGAAAGACACTATATAAATAAACAAGTAAGCATGTAATAAGAACTAAGGTGAAAAACAAATTGTACAGAAAGTCACAGGGGTGGTGCACATTGAGACAGGGGTACCCAGAGAAGGCCATTCTGAGGTGGACATAGCCCTGAAGTACGAGGGTCTTCCATGTATTCAGGGCATCAAAAGAATGTCACTGTGGCTCACACAAAGTGAATGAAAGGAAAGATGGTTGGAAATGGGATCAGAAAGGTGGCATAAAGCCAGTTCATGTAGCATCTCGTAGGCCATTGTGAGGACATTGGATTTCATTCTGAACAAGAGTGGAAACTCAAAAGTTTTGAGTAGGCAGTTATATGATCTTATATGTCACCTCTGAGACAGCAGATTCTGATCCCCTGTATAATTTATAGTAACATATTATAATCATGCAAATGTAAATTATAGGTGAACATCCAAACCTACCTTTTTTCTTTATAGTCTAATTGTATGTCATTGCATGAAAGCATCAGATTATAAAATTATACCTTTTCAAATGGTACAAGAACTTTTTTATCTTTTAGGTTTTTCAGGCAAAAACAAAAATGCACATTATAGACTGCACAGTTTTTCATGCATTCACCTATGTTTGTGCATGAAGTACAAGGAAAAGATGCTCCCAAGCAAAGTGGTGAAGGCAGCATATCAAAGAACTGTTTCTACACAGATTCCAGGCAGCAGTTGTGGCTGCTGGTGCTGCAGATCAGCCCCCAGCCCCTCACACACCACAGGCCCAGTAGGATCCTTGTGGGGGGCACTAAATGAAGGTTTACTATGGACATTTGTGGAAAAGCGTCAGTGCTAGGAGCTCTAAGCACACCAGGTATAACCGATGTTCTCCTCTAGCTCCACCAGCCCAGACCTGAATAAGTCCTGCTCTTCTTCCTTAACCTTCACCCTCCAACTCTTTACACCCAAACACACACACATTGCCCCCTTCTCTCTTTTACCACCCCCTATTTTTATTGCCTCAATTTTTCATCTTTGGCAGCTCCCTGTCTCTTTCTCAAACCCATAGCCAGTCTTCCAAGGAATCCTATTGTCTACACTTTCAAAATATATCCAGAAATTTACCATGTTCCTACACCTCCACTCATCCTGGCCTGTGCCAGCTTTACTGCTCACCTGGATCACAGCCGTGGCCTCCTCGGAGGGGCCCATCCTACCTCTTTACCCCTGTACTCTGTTCTCAAAATGGAAACCGGCAAGCTTAACATGTTTAATCAGATCCTCATCATTTCTCTTCTAGTGAAAGCAAATTTTGTTGTTGTTGTTTTGTTTGTTTTAATGACCCATGAGTCTCTGGTCAGTGAAGCTTGGCCAGAACTCTATTCACAAATATGCCTGATACACTCTGGTCAAAGGAATTTTTTTTAACAACTAAAATGTTTATTGTGGTAAAATGTACATTAAATAAAATGTACTACTTTAACCATTTTAAATATTTAACCATTTAAGTTTGGCGGCATTAAGTATATTCTCACTGTTGTGCAACTATCACCACCATCCAACTCCAGAACTTTTTCATCTTTCCAAACTGAGAAACTCTGTAACCATCAAACAGTAACTCAATAACTTCCCATTTCCACTTCCTCGAAGGCCCTGGCAACCACCATTCCAATTTCTGTCTCTATAACTAGAGCATTTTGGGGGGCTCAGGGGTGATAAAGTATTTGTTTACTCTTAATCCTCTTAGTTTTTTTTCTTTCCTTTTTTTAAAAAAATTGTGTTAAGACTCCTCAACATGAGATCCACCCTCTCAAACAACTTTCAAGAGTATAATACAATATTACCTGTAGGTACAATGTTAAACAACAGATCTCTAGAACTTAATCATCCTACATAACTGAAACTTTATATCCTTTGAGCAACTCCCCATTTTCCCCTGGTCCCAGGCCCTGGCAACCAATGCACCCTCTGCTTCTATGAGTTTGACTATTTTAGATACTTCATATAAGTGAAATCATGCAGTATTTGTCCTGATTCTGCCTTATTTCACTCAGCATACTATCCTCTGGGTTCATCTATGTTGTTACATATGGCAGGGTCCCCTCATTTGTAAAGCTGAATAATATTCTATGGTATCTATATCCCACATTTTCTTTATCCATTCATCCATCCAGAGACACTTATGTTGTTTAATATGAAGAAATTGGAACACTTGTACACTGTTGGTGAGAATGTAAAATGTTGCAGTTACTATGTAAAACAGTGCAAGCTTCCTTAAAAAATATGTAATATAAATGCTATATGATCCAGCAATCCCACTTCTGGATGTGTATCCAAAAGAATTGAAATCCAGAATCTCAATGAGATATTTGTGTTCCCATGCTCATTGTAGCAGTACTCACAGTGGCCATGGAGATTTCACACTGGCTGTTCCCCTCACCTGAATGATCTTCCCCAGAGGACTAACTCCCTTGCCTCATTCAAACCTTTACTCGTCTATTATCTTCTCAATAAGACCTTCTCCTGACAACCCTTCCCACGCCTACCCCTCCTCTGTCATTCCTAACTCTTCTCTTCTGTTTTTTTTTTTTTCCACCATAACACTTATCTTCCAAAGTCACACATGATTTACTTATATATTTTGTCCAACGTTTATTTTTTCATTGCTTCTTCCCACTAAATGCAAGTTCTCTAGGGAAGAAATGTTTCTCTTTTTGTTCACAGATGTATTTTGGGGACCTAAAAGAATGTCCAAACAGGGGTGCTGAATCTTTTGGCTTCCCTGGGCCACATTAGAAGATGAAGAATTGCCTTGGGCCACACATAAAATATACTAACACTAACAATAGCTGATGAACTAAAAAATAAAATCCCCCCAAAAATCATAATGTTTTAAGAAAGTTTACGAATTTGTGTTGGGTCACATTCAAAGCCATCCTAGGCCACATTCAAAGCTGTCCTGGGCCCCATGAGGCCCATGGGCTGTGGGCTGGACAAGTTAAAGTCTAGCACATGGTGGATACTCAATAAATAGTTGTTGAATGTTATACCCAGTGATGCCCTTTCTGGTTTTTCGTGTTTGCAGGTCAGATTTTCTTGGTGCCTCACTCTTCCCCAGCCTCTGCACATTTCACAAATGTATGTAAAATCCCTCTTTCAGTGAAAGGCCATTCACATTTCTACTGTTGCTTCATTGTCTATGAGCTTTTGCTTTAAATGCAAACATCAGAAAATCGTCCTTTCCTCTCTTGTCCAGCTGGTTCCAAATCTCTCCAGACACGAAAGCAGAATGGGGATGATAATTACAAGAATATGTAAATGCTCATTTAATTCATTTTTAATCTAGAAATTATACTACTGTAATGAGGAGAAAAGGAAAAGATTGGGCTAAAAAACTTTCACACCTTCAGAAAATGTGACATATATATGATATGCCTTCTATTTTTTTACATATTTTGTTTATTGCATTCTCCTGGATCTACATAGCTTTTCTCTTTCTGGCTCCATAATTCTTCTCAAAATGAATTTCCTCTCATCTTATCCTATTTTTATTCATTGATTTAGATATGCTTCTAAGCTAGTTAGTTTTTTTTCGTATTTTTATAAATTAATTATCCAAATGGGAACTCTGTCAGTATAAAGGAAAACATTGTTCTCTAACCATCTTGCTTTGATGAGCATTGGAACACTGTATGAACCAGATGGAGATGGGGGAAAGGTGAGGTTTCTCCAAAAGTCTTCAAAAAGGGGGTTAAATTCTGCAATGATTTCTACTGGTGTGCCATCTCAAAATTGAATTATCTGGTTTTGGTGTACAATTGTAAGGGGTAAGACAAAATCACTTGATTCCAACTCAAGATATTCAATTTCTGTTCTTGGCACTTCCTCCACTTGGGTAACCTTAGTAAATTGTCTTAGTTTCAACTATTAAATGGGACTGGGGGGATTCATTGAGATTAACTCTAAAGTCATATGGAGCTCTATTATTCTATGATCTTTTTATGTTCCAGATCTAATACACCAAAGGGACACTTTTTCCCCCCTTCATATTCTCTTTCTCTTGCATTTGATAGGAAAAGTTGTTGCCTGAAGCTCAGCATCCTTGCGGATCAAAATCTTTGCCTAGATACCTACTTATTTGCCCCTGCCCTTTCAGATCGATTCTGAAGTGTGTCTTTCCTTTGATGACACTAGACCCTAGAGTGGAGAGCAAACTATTTCCCTGCAAGAACAAAGTTTGTCTGAGCTATATTTTGGGGGCAGAATTATCACTTCTAAAGAGATTGGAGCTCTAAATGTGACATGTGAGTCCATATCATTTCACTACATCAAAATAGCAATCCTAATTATAGTACTGTGTGTTTTTAAATGAATCATTAATGAGAATAAGGAACCTACATACAAATAGCACATACATATCATAATATAACACAATATATTATAACTAGGAATATGTATGTGTGTGTGCACTCATATATATTCTTAGTCCAGAAAGTATATTCTTTTAATTAGAGTTTCAAATATGACATTTAGTAAGTTTATATTGCTTTCGTTCTTAAGAAGCCAATGCTAATTTTAAATGTCATGTTTTTTAAAAATAATGAATACTTGAAGGCAATGAGGGACTTTCCTTGCCCAAGATGTGTCATGTAGCCAGTAACATTTCTGACTAATTCTGAGATATTGCCCAATGTGTCTCTGAGCTAAGAGTTGAGAGAGAAATTTTTCTCAACAGTATCCTCTTCCTGACTTTGGGACTTTGTCTGTGAGAATAGTATTAGTATATTTATATTATTATATTTGGAACACCTCTGAATATAGAAGGAAGCCGCCTCCCTAAGCAAAATCCTATACTCAAGCACAGCAAGCTGGGCAAAATGTTAAGATTGCTAGTCTATCAAAACAGATACACCGATTCTTATCTAATTACCATATATAAAACAATGACAATAGAATTAACAGATTTTGCTTTGTTAAACTCTGTACTGAAATCTAGTCTGGAAAAACCAACAACAAAATGTTGAAACATGCTTAGTGTGGAGTTGCTAGAAGTCATTAAGAGTTAATACTAAAATTGTATTGAAGTAAACACTCTTTTGCTGAGACATGTAGAATGTAATGTATATATGTCCCTTCCCAGTCATTACTGTATTAAAGCATAGAAATATCACAAATTTTAATATGCCAAAAATGTGTCTTTAAGTTTGCAACAGTGGTTCTCAAGAAATATTTTATTATGATTTCAAATGTGAGTCCAGTAACATAAAGGGGCTGTTATGTATTTGGTTTCATAAACATTACTAAATCAGTCTTTCCCTATTTGTAAGGACTACAGCTGGAAAGGAACAATAGTCCAGACTTTGCTCTGCTACTATCCAGTTAACTAAAGACCACATCCTAGAGAACCGAGGCTGAGCTACAGGGGTGTGGGGAGCGGGCAAGGGTCTTTGCCAGCATTATGCGTTAGAACTATTGATTCTTTCTGAACCTCTTCAAAACTGCCCATGACTGCTCAATAAAATACACCTTCCTTATAGTTCCGGTGGGTGCCGACAATGCCAGCTCCATAGCAGACTTTTAGTTTTGTCTTATGCCTACCTTATTACTCCTTCCTCTTTCCTTCCTTCCTTTCTTCCATCTTCCTTTTTTTCTTTCCTTTACTTCCTTCTAATTTTATCCTCTTTTAGCCCAATTTATTCTTAAAGGACATGAAAAGAGTTTAAGACATTGAGAAAAACTTTACACGATTCAGAGCAAAGAATTTACTTTGTTTCCTTATATTAAGACCAACTGGATAACCAAGGAAGAAAGTATATTTAAAGAAGAACATAATCCTCATGGTTTGGGCAAGAGAGGCAGAACAAGCCCCTGCAACATGTATCTTTCCAAATCTTTGTTTATTTTCATTTCTATAGCAACCTGGTGGTTGTAAAACATTGCCATAATGAATAGAAAATAGAACACAAATGACAGTAAAATGTTCTTAAAACTCACATAGCAGAGAATTATTTAGAAAATTCGGGAAGGCTGATTTTTTTTTTTAAAGGGCTCATAGCAGGACAAATGTCTACTCAAGTCATTAGTAAATTTCCCCCCCAGAGGGACAATAAGATGCTGGTGACACGTGCACTTTGGAAACTTAATTATGTGCCTATTTTTTGTTATTACTTTCTTTATCCAAAAAATCCCTAAAGAGATTATACTACCATCAAATCAATCATAGGGATTTCTCTCCTTTCGGTGGGGTGCAGCGTGTAGCTTAGTACACATATTGCATTTCCCATTACCCTATGAGCAGCATATTCTTTTTGCAAAGTTTCAAATGAGCCCCTCTTTAGTCTTTGCACAAGTGATTGCATTCCATAAAATATTATTGCATAAAGCCAAAGGACCTTGGCTAAAAATTAAACTCAGTATTCCAATAAAATCATATATGTTTCTCTCTCTCTCTCTCTCTTTCTCATATACATATATAAAAGAGTGTTGGCCTTTATATTTCTTCTCAAGAGGAGAGAAAAAGAAGCTTTGTAGGCATAAAAAGAAGGAAAAAGAAAGGTCAAACATTACTGTAAGTAAATGTTCTGTGGTTTATAGAATTCACAAAACAAATTACAGCATGACATCCTTTTCAAGGAACTGTTTGTGTCTTTGGAAAAAGTGTGTATTATTTTTGGTGAACTCTACCTTTTGATGTGGCCTTTCTGAGGAAGGCAGCATCATCAAGTTTCTTTTTTTTTAATTGCGTAACAATGTGAGATGAACAAGACAAAAGGCAAGCTCATTTAGTAACACATTTTTCTTGTTCCCTGAGGCATAGCCAGAAAGAGACTGAGAAGAAAGAAAGAACTAGGGGCCTGAATAGAGTTCTGAGTGCAGAGTTAGGCTGTCTTCTCAATCAGGAGACCAGCCCAAGATCGAGGAGTGTTACTTGTATTCATATCTAAAATAACAGGAGAGTAGGATTAATTCCAACACTAAAAAATAGCTTATTTATGTTGGAGGCAAGCAAACTCTTTGCTTCTAGAAACAACAATAAAATTATCAACCATTTTGACAACGTACTAGGCTCCAGACATGAAGTTAAGAAGTTTATACATTCCTTCTAATATTGCAATGACCACAATATACCTGAAATTATGTATTTTGATCCCAGTTATAGATAGTAAGGCTAAGACTCAATGAAGGTAAGAGATTCAGTCAAGTTGTTTCAGCAAATAACTGACTGAATTGGGATTCAAACTCAGATCTGTCTGAATCCAAAGATCATATTCTTGGAAACTCGACAATTTCACTGCCTTTTAACTGTATTTTTGGATGAAAAATTAGTGCTTCTAAGTGCTCTGATTCTATGAGGCAATTAAGGCATATCGCTTGTATCGAAGTAATCACTTCAGTGTTCCTGTGAGTTAGAAAGGAAGTAGGTATGCCACTCAAACTTCACAGGAGATCAGGACATGGTAAAAATGAGATACTGCTGTCAATGTTTATTCAGCAGCAACTTATTTCTAGGTACAGTTTCAACTGCAATGTTCACTCCACCAAGTATGAACTTTCCGTGGTGACATGATAGAGTAGTTTTATTACTTAAGATAAAAATATACTCTGATTAGTTAGACTATGGAATGTCACTTGGATTAGCATGAAAACAATTTCTGAGTAAAGTACATTCAAATATTCTGGATAGGAAATGTTAAAATAAGCTGATTCGGTTATTTTGGTGTCCCCACCCAAATCTCTTAATGAATTGTAGTTCCCATAATCCCCACGTGTCATGGTAGGGACTAGGTGGAGATAATTGAAACATGGGGGCGATTTCCCCTATCCTGTTCCTGTGATAGTGAATTCTCATGAGATCTGATGGTTTTATAAAGGGCTTCCCCCTTTGCTGGGCACTCATTTTCTCTTCTGCCACCTTGTGAAGAGGTACCTCCCACCATGATTGCAAGTTTCCTGAGGCTTGCCTAGCCATGCAGAACATGCAGCCAGGTGAGTCAATTAAACCTCTTTCCTTTATAAACTACCCAGTCTTGGGTATTTCTTCACAGCAGCCTAAGACTGTAGTAATACACTGATTATCCATTTTTCCAAATTTGCAGCCATCGGGATCCATATGAGATAGCTAGCTTTCTCACTGATTAGTTTCATTTTTTGAAAAGGGAGTGTTATGGTGGTATGTCAACACTGCTGTCATGGTACTGTGACATGCTAAATGAACCACTAAACAGCTAGCAGAATCTGAGATTTCAATGGATAAAACGTTTGAAAACCAATTTTCTTTTGTGCATGTGTATCTGTTTTAGACCAAATAATGCTCCACAGTTATTAGTACAGTATTTTAAAAAATTAGCTTGTTTTTAAAAATCTTTTCAAGTAGCAGATATTATAGAAATATTTTCAAATTGGTTTGTATATGTCACATTCCCATTTCAAAACAAAATAGTTGAACCTAACTTTGTCAAGTTTGTCTTTTCATAGATTTTTTCATTTATTAATTTATTCTTGGAACATTCATTGAGCATATACAGTGAATCTCAATGCCAAGGTGCCAAGTGCTAGGTTTCATACTATTAGGATAGATTCCTATGATTCGTATACTTAACAAGTTCAGGTGGCATGAATGAAGCAGCTCTGTAAACAAATTTCTTCCGGTTCAAAGGGACATGTTCATTAATACAGATACTGATTTTTTTCTCCCAGTTCAAAACAATCATTACTCTAAAAATATTGCTATAAATGTGGACATAGAAAATGAACTTATTAATTATTCTAGAGAACAGAGACAAGGCTTTATAGATAAAATGATATTTTAATTGGCTGTCTAAACAGTGGCTTTCGAAATTCTCAAACCACAATCAACAGCAAAAAAATACATTTCACTCCAGGAACCAGTACATACACACACACACACTCACACAAACACACACACTCACACAAGCACACACACACACAACTAAAACATATTTTGTGAAACAATATGTAACACTCTTTTGTCTTCTATTACATTCTATTAAAAATGCCAATCTTGACCCTCTAAATTGATTTCATAAACTTTTAATGTGCTGCAACGCACAGTTAAAAAAAAAACTAAAAAAAGAGAAGCAATTATTCAATGAAAGAAAATACTTCCAGACAAAAGGAAGAGCATGTTTTAGTTACAGAATTACCAAAACCATGACAAATAGAGAAAATCATAAGAATTTAAATGGAGTTGAATCATGACATACATGGGAGTGAAGAGTTGAAAGCTGGACTGAAGAAATCAGAGAAAGAAAAAGATAAAGCTGAGAGGTAGGAGAAAAATATATGAACAGACTGCGATTTCCTTCAAAGGCACTTTATGGTTTGACAACAGTGATCCAGCAGTGATCATTCCACCTATGCTTCATGGAAAAACAGTAATGTGGAGAAAAGATGGGAATGCATTGAGGTGACAGGGAACATCACAGAGACCCAAATCGATGTTACATTTGATTGTATCGTTCGCATTCACCAAATAAATGTTAATAGAAAGCAACTGATTAAATAAGTGGTGCTATTTCCAAAGATAAATACACACAAATGTTTTTCTTTCCTGCTGTTTACATCACAAACTCATAAACTGAAATTAAGGGAAACTGCTAATGCATTTGTACATTTGTAATGTATTTGTAATATACATTCATAATGTACATTTGTAATGTATTTGCAATGGTTGTAATGCATGTGTAGGCTTCTTTTTGCCCACTCCAAGTTCAATGTAAGAAAAATAGAGGTTCTACCTACATAGTTTATAAAATCAATCATATTAACACCATTTAGGGGCAATTTCTATGCAGCAGCCATGAGTGGTGGAGAGACAACCATGTGCTCAAGTCCCTCTGTTCATTATGGTGACCAAAACAGCAAAATAGATTTTGATTTTTAGGGATAGATTGTTACTTTAGGGGTTTGATCTGCAGTTTAAAAATCTAATCAGTTACTCATGGCTTCTAAATAATACTCATCGTTTCTAAGATAAGAAAAGATTCTTATTTTAGGGATTTGATCTCTGATCAGTTACTCATAGTTCCTTAGGGGCTGTGAGCCTTTACCATGAACCTATGATGCAGTATCTCTCAGGACCAAAATATTATAAGAGCATTCTTTTCAAAGCATGCATTTTAAGAGAACAGCAGGATTCATCTCCCATAACTAAATCCCTGCTCCAAAGATCCAACAGATGTTGGGTCTGTGTGCAAAGCAAACACCAGCCCCGCTAATGTGGTCTGTGCTGAATTCTTTGTAATTAGACATCTATCCCAGTGCAGAGTCAAGGTCATTAGAGTAAAAGGCTGTAATGCTTACAATTATTTTGCTCCTTGTGTTTCTCTGCATGAAGTCAAGGAAGATGACGGTGCACAGAAGTGAAAGAAGGAATGTTTCCATTACTGCAAAAGTCTCTTGGTACCATAAAGGCTGGGAAACAGAGACCAAGTCGGTAGTAGAATCAGCTACTGTTTGGTTAGACAGCTTGACCTGGATTTGGCTGAGAATCTTTTCTCCCTCTTTTCTTCCCCTCTCCACCTTCTGACCTATGCAAGGGAAACATTAACTGACAGAATGGCGAGCAGAAAAATAAGGGGCTAACAACCACAGCCTAATTAAATTTAACATATTAAGAAGTGGTGAAACCACAGGCAGCTGAAAAGGAGTGCTCAAGTTCAGCACGGCCACCATTCCTAAACACAGGCGGTGCCATGAACTGTGAACAGTGTTCTCAAAGGACAAGCAGGAAAGGCATGCTCATGATGAAGACTTAAAGCAAAAGACTCTAGCAATGATAGAAATGAGGTGGATAGAGCTACTGACCATGGGCCAGGATAAAAAATAATCAAATAACAATTGCAACTATTTTCTGAAATAGAAGAAATGTGCATTTATGTCAGGTTTACAGAGAATGGCCACTCATCAATCAGTCAATCTTTCCAACTCCCTTCTCTGTAATAGACTACACTAGGTCGAGATAGATCTTTAGGGGGTGTATATTTGGACAAAGTCTCCTGCACGTAATTTAGTTTAAAGCAAGTCCTGAGCTGGAAGTCTTGAAACCAGCCTGTGACATTCATTAGTTGTGTTATAGAGACATGTCCTATTACTGCTCTGGTTTCAGAGACAGCTTCTGGAGAGTAGAGTGCAGTGGGATTAAGGGATGCCTTCTAGCTAATTCTTACTACCTCTGAAATCTGACGCCAATCACTTAGCAGCCAATTGCATCCATTTTCCTATTATATTATAAAAGCATTATTTTAAACCTTGGTGATAATCAAAATATTTAACAATAACAATCCAAGCCCTGACTAATTTATGCAGGCACTAACCATGTTGCCTGCCTTGGGGGTTTAAGTACACTGTCAAAATATATAGACCATAAATGCTATAACATCAATGACTGTGATAAAATCCCATTTTCATAAATTATAGCATTTATTGAAAATGATGGCGTTTACTATTTTTTTTTTTTTTCTTGCTGTAGTGGCTCCTTACTCCCACTCATTTAAAAAATTACCCCAGTTTGATTATTTACTCTTTTGTTAGACTTTTTATACTTTTCTCTATTCAATATTTTTTCTTTCTTTTTATTTTTTTTGAGATGGAGTCTCGCTCTGTCACCCAGGCTGGAGTGCAGTGGCGTGATCTCGGCTCACTGCAAGCTCCACCTCCCAGGTTCACGCCATTCTCCTGCCTCAGCCTCCCGAGTAGCTGGGACTACAGGTGCCCACCACCACACCCAGCTAATTTTTTGTATTTTTAGTAGAGATGGGGTTTCACCGTGTTAGCCAGGATGGTCTCTATCTCCTGACCTTGTGATCCGCCCGCCTCGGCCTCCCAAAGTGCTGGGATTACAGGCGAGAGCCACGGGGCCTGGCCCAGTATTTTTTTCTTTTAGCATCCCATACTAGACTAGAGTAGTGTCTTTGTACCCTATCTTTATTTCTCTTTCTTTCTTTCTTTCTCTTACAACCATTTCTATATTTTCTCTACCCTCCTATTGACTCCTCTTCTGATTCCCCTTTCTGTTTAATTGGAAATGCACCTTGATTATCATAAACTTATTTTTATTTGCAGTAAGATACACCGACAGCCTCTCTATTGATTAAATGACCATTATCAACATCATTACAATCAAGATCACTACCTTGAACCCCGTAAGAATATAATCTACATAATATCTGTAGCCAAGATGGCGAAACTAAAATTCAATTTTTCAGCTGCCAATATATGACAATAAATGATATATCACCTGGCAGATAGAGCTAAGCATTTCTCAGGAATGTGTTTTAAAAGTACCCTTACATTTCATTTTCTTGTGCTGCATATTAGCAAGTATCTGCCACGTGACATGCTTGCCAAATACCCATAGGTACATCACATTAAGGCAAATTTCTGATACATTTCTGGTGAAATCTTCCCACATAGCAATGAACAGAAAGATTTTTAAAATAGAAGTTTTGTTGTATTACTTTCTTAACCTTGTTTGTAAAAAGTATTTCAAAAATAGACTATTTATTTAAACTAGAGGAATTAAGAGTATGTCACTATGTCCCAAGCAAGTAAACTACATTTTCTTTGGCTAATTCCACTTTTACTAAATATTATAGTCAGCTGGACAAATTACAATTCAATCAGCAGTTAAGATAACCAGACACGTGAATTATTCTTATGTCTAATGTTTTTCATCAGATAGGTAACTTCTGAGAAAAATGTCAATCAACTCATTTTTAAAAATGTATTCATTTGACCAATTTAATTTCCTTGAAATTTAATTATATAATCATGTTGTAAAGGTATAGATAAATGCACACTAATGAAATCTAAGAGTTGAAAAGATTCTTTCTGCTGCCCTTAAGTTCTATTAAAATGACTAGTTCTGTATTAGTAGAATGGTTATGACAAACAATTTAAAGCTGAACTCTTAAATTATAACACTTTCAAGTAGACACTTTAAAGATGGCACATGCTTAATTCTCATTAAGACAGTAAGAAGTCTAGTATTCGACTTACAAAGATGTTCTGAATATATTTTGTGAATCGTGATTTGGGGATTAAATTTTCAGAAGCCAAACAAAACAATATTCTAAATTACAGAACAAATTATCTTACACTTGATGCTCGTTTGGTAACCTTCTATTATGTTACTGATCTTAACGGCTTTATAAAACTTTCCTTTCAGAATTGGTAAGAAAGCCCCAAACTCATTTTTTTTTCCTAATGGATTTAACCCTCCCCAGGGTCACCTACAAATTTATTCTGGTATGGATTGAAGTCTTCCATTTGTTTTAATAAATATAATCATGAAAAAGTCCTGGACATATTTATTTAATATTTTTTAAGGAGACTAGGATGTCAAGGGTATTTTTTCTGTTTCATTTCATTAACATAAATCACTCTGCTTAAGATGAAACACCATACACGTGAACCACATTAAAGCAACTCTACCCCTTTGGTGGAAAGTCGGAGCCAGGCCAACTCAGGGACTAGCCTCAGTCCACATTCTGAACACATTCACAAACAGGTGCAGACCCTTCACACCAAACCCAAAAGAAGAGTGTGCACTCCCCATGTAAATACTGGTTGCTCCCTGCACCCCTAGTATGGTTTGTTTGGTTTGGATTAACTTCATTATTTTTCCTCGATGGATCCTTTCTTCATATATATATATATATGTGTGTGTGTGTGTGTGTATATATATATACACACACACACACATATTTTTAAAAATCTACCTTTACATACACTGGAAAGAAAAAGAGGAAAAAACAAAAAAAACAAAAAAAACTCTTTTACTTTGATCTCCTCAGCATGTGCCCTCAGATGAAAAATGTATCCCAGTTGAATTTTTATGTCAAGATCATCCGCTGTCAGTGCAGTTTCTCTAAGAAATCCCCCACCTTTGTAGAATTTCTCTGTTTCTCTTCACTATCCAGCACAGCCATTAGTTTTACCTAAGGCTCATTCCATGGTGCAGTGTCCATTGTTTCACTCCAATTAAAGGCAATACAAGGCATTAGGACTATACATACCAAGGCATCTTTCCCATAAAGCTAATGAATCTTAATTTTCAAAGTCCCTCACTCACATGGACCTTTTACAAGTCCCTGTACCTATTTTTGAATTTTTGCCTTTGTATTATTTCTTTGAAAGAGAGTTCCTGTAATCGTACAAGATTAACACCCACAAATCAGGCCTGGCCTCAGAATAGGAATGATAGTACTTCTGTAAACATCCTCCTCCTCTCTTGACTTTAATTGTCCTCAAGCTCCTGGACATGCCAGGAGGACACTGGGCTACTCACAAGACTTGGATTAACAGTCCTTTCCCTTATCTTTGTTCTCCTAGTGCATGGTCAATATTTCAGGCTTTGCTCATTCTGTAGTTGTCTTGTAATAATTCTCACTCCCAACCTCGACTGTTGTATGCTTCTGTATTTTTCTCCACAGCAACTAACTCACAGTTAAGCACATGGTAGAAAGTCAGGCAGCTTTATGCACATTCATACTCATGAAAGATACCTCAAAGCACCAAAGGCTAAATTAAGACACTGATCAAGCAGCCAGAACAGAGGTGTACCATTTCTGCACCCCTCAGCAGCCTTGTCAGAAGGGCTGTCTTTGAAGACAAGTTTCCAGCAATCCTTGGTTCCTAAGGTATTTCCCACACAGGTACCTACCTACCTGCAGGAGGGAAGAAGGCATTGCTGAGTAGCTGCTCCTATATTTTTACAAATGAAGAAAGCCTAATGAATCTAAACATTCAGGAAACCAACTTCGATTGGATGTTTCCATAAAAGAAAGAAAATGGAAAATGGTTTGCTTTCATAAATGCATTTTACAAGACAGGAATAATTAGACATTTGGTATTAATGGAATTTTAAAAAGTAGATTGGATGATGTAATATAAATCACTATACCAACTAACATTTCAGGAAAAGCACATCATACAAATGTGGGTCTTAACCTTTCAAGTGTACTCTTTGAAAATTAAATGCAGTTTCATGGGAAGGCAGATAAAAGATGATAATTACTAAGAGGTAATACTAATGTAGATTACCTGTATTAATCCGTTTTCTCACTGCTATACAGAACTATCCGAGACTGGGTAATTTATAAGGAAAAGAGGTTTAATTGACTCACAGTTCCACATTGCTGGGGAGGTCTCAGGAAACTTACAATCATGTTGGAAAGTGAAGGAGAAGCAAGGCACATCATACATGGCAGCAGGAGAGACAGTGAGCGAAAGAAGAGCTGCTAAACACTTTGAAACCATCAGATCTCGTGAGAGCTCACGCACTATCATGAGAACAGCATGGGGAAATTGCCTCCATGTTCCAATCACCTCCCACCAGGTCTCTCCCTCGACACATGGGGATTACAATTCGAGATGAGATTTGGGTGAGGACACAGAGCCAAACCATATTAGCATCCAAGAAAGTAGAGCAAATAGACACTGCAGCTCAGCTGCTCCTCATGGAAATCTGGTGAGAGCAGAGGAGACCTGCTGCTGCGAGGCGAAGGGAAGCACTGCAACCATGAGAACTGGTTACTTCTCTCTACTCTTCAGAATCCACGCACGTTTTTCTTGGAAATTGCTATGGCCTAAATGTGTCCCCCATACATTCAGGTGTCAAAATCCTAACTCAGAAGGATATTAGGAGGTGGACACTTTGAAAGGTGATTAGACCATGGGAGCAGAGCCCTCAAGAATGGGATTATTGCCTTTGTGAAAGAAAACCTACAGAGTTGCCTCACCCATCCACCATGTGAGGATTCAGCTAGAAGGTGCCACCTATGAACCAGAAAGCAGCCCTCAACAGACACTGATTCTGCTCACGCCTGAATCTTGGGCTTCTCAGCCTCCAGAACTGTATGAAATACATTTCTGTTGTCTATAGGCCATCCAGTCCATGCTATTTTGTTATAGCAGCCTTAATGAAGTAAGACAGGAATGCAGTCAGTTTCCCATTTTGAATTAATGGTGATGGCAGCCTCTATTCTAGACATGTGACTAATTTCCTGTGTGATTTTCAAAAGTACCATGTCCAATTCATAAGGATATTTGAGGACAAATAAAATATGACAATAGATGCAGAGGTTTTGAGCTTTGAGATAAAAGGTACTTCTTCATTATGTTTGGCTCGGGAAAAATCTACTAATGCTCCACAGAAGAAAGCATTCTGTAGGTTTATTCCAGGGAAGAATCCTCCCCTACACTGTCATTTTTGGAAGGACATGGTCACACCTCTGCCTCTCCCAGAACAAGAGGTACAAGGTTCTGTGCCCCCTGAATATTGCATATTTCAGCCACACCATGATTGCCCAAGAACACCCCGTATTCAGATTGTTGGAATAAGAATCAATGTGCTAAGGAAAGCTGCATGCTTTTGTATTATTCAAGGAAAGTATTTTTTTCTCTGTCTCTCTTTTGTGAACCTATGAAATGTCATAAAGGCTAATTTGTCATAATGCTATTCATGATTTCTGAATGCTTCTATATAAATAATGCTTTTTGTTTGCATATTTGTGTTTTTTTACTTAGGCTTTTCTCCCCATTTATATAATTCAACCTAATATGAATATCCTAAAGACAGTGGTTGAATACTTATATATGCAGTAAAATGAAAGCGCAATTTAAGCAAACTACTAAGGACTTTGCTGACACACTGCTTTGATAGCTGTAATATCTTTTGAATAAATATGTGATAACCACAGCTGTGATTTAATAAAGTTCAGAGCATCTGTACATCTACAAATGTTATCTTTGGAAACAAAATGGCATTGCCACACCATGATACGAATAGGGTCCACTCCCAAAGCCAAGTTCTTTTCTAACCAGGAAAAGTAATACATTCTAACATTTAATGTCTTATTTCAGTGTGTGCTTTCTCATCTTGGAGAGTATGAACTTAATGGAAACTCTCCCCTTTTTGACATAAATGAGCATTTTTTTCCTCAGCAAAATGTAGTTATGAATAACCAATGCAGTCTTAAAAGTTTGTAAGTCAACAAATGGTTTTATCCATAAAACCAATTATATGTTCACACTGCCATTAGTTGCTAATTGTAAGACTTTTTTTAAAAAAACAAAGCCATCTTTTTTAATGTGTCATATCTGATCTAAAAAAGTATGGGAGATATGTGTCCATACTTAAGCTGAAACAAAATATGCTCAGCTGAAACAAAAAATATATGACTGTAAAATATTACCAATTTACTATAATTTTGAATGGCAGTAACTTTACCCTAAGAAAATTCACTGAGTCATTTAATAGTGATAGCAAAGGAAACTGACACTCTTTTCCCTCTCTTGTTAATTCTGTTTCTCTTCCTTTCTTTCTTTGTCTTTAGGGTGTGTTGTCTAAGAACCACTCAGATGTAACCAGTGGAAAATGGAGAAGATAATCTGTAGAATATGGATTGTGGTATGCTCAGTTTATGTGATAACACAATATTATAATGACATGTAATATAATGTACTTATTTTATTAAAGTGACTGTGAGAATCTTAGGGGCAGATGTTTTTTACTTACTTTTATCTTATCATTTTTACCGAATTAGTTATGGACTGTTTAAAATGCCCACTAAGTTTGCTACCTATATCTATCAGAATTTTTCAAGCTGTGTTCTACAGAATGTTAGTTTTCATGATATTTACAGGTATTGGGTGAGGAGATGTGAGGAGCTGGGAGATTCATGTTCAGATAATTTGAGGAAGAATGCATTAAATAATGTAAAATTGCTACTGGAATTCCTGTAGTTGTTAATATGCATTTAAATATTATGTATCTTCAATAAGAGATTTTTCACTATAAGATATTCTTAATTGTTGAGAAACACTTAATACTTCTTACACCCAGTGTTCAGCAAAATATGGTTTAGAAGATACTTTTTTGGTAATTTAAGTTCATTAGTGGGTTGTTTGGTCTCTCATATTAAAGATTTTCGTAGTGTCAGTCTTATTATGCTCAGGTTGCCATTAAAAAAGAAATACTGCCAAGCGAGTGGTTTAAACAACAGAAACTTATTTTCTCACAGTTCTGGTGGCTAGAAGTTCGAGGTCAGTGTGCCAGGATGGTTGGGCCCTGATGAGCGCACTCTCGCCGGATTGCAAACAGCCCTATCTCACTGTGTGCACCCACAGCCTTGCCTCGGTGTGTGTGCATGGAGAGAGAGCAAGGAAACAAGCTCTCTGGTGTCACTGCTCATAAGGGCACCTACCCTCAAGTTTCCATCTAACCCTAATTACCACTCACAGGCCCCAACTCCAAACACCATCACACTGAGGGTTAGGGGTTCAACATATATGTTTTGGGGGAACACAAACATTTAATCCATAACAGTGCCTAATGAAAAACATACATACTTAAAATGAGCTGAGTATGATCAGATTCTTCTTCTGATCAGAGCTGATATCATGTTCATCACTGGCAAAAATATGTATAGGGCCTCCTTCATTCTGCTTAGGAGAGGTTAGGAAGCAGAAACTCAGTTTGTCTTCCTAATACTGGTCTCCCTGGGTTCCTAATATGGTTCCTTAGGCCCAGACACACATCATCCTAGTGAAGACCTAGGACCCAGTCCATCCGTGCATAACAATACCCAGAAAGGAGTATTGGATAAATGGTTAGCAGGATCATGGATGCAATTGTATCACATTAATGTCAAGTTTACTTAAATAATGCAAAAAATACTCAACTTGTTCTTTCATAACGAGTTAAGTCTGACAGTATTGCTCATGACTTTCCTAACCAAAGGTGATAAATGGGGCAGGAAATAGGACTGGACTCCATGTCCCTTGGCTTTCATAGTATAACCAGATCTCCTCATCTGAGAGGGATAAAGGTTGAATAGTTACTAATTCATTTGTATGTATAATCCATTTTACCAGTTGGACCAAAGGCAGAGCAGCGGTGAGACTGGGGAGGATGGAACCTCAGTAACACCACAACTGGCCCCTCAGGGGGAGACTTCCTGGTTTTTGCTTCTTGGCTTCAAACTGGATTGGGAGCACTTTTGTGCAACCACTTTGTGAGAGACTCTAGAAGCTGGGATTTAATTTTGTAGAGTCTCCTGAGGCGTCTTTATTCCTCGGGGTGTCAGGACAACTCTCACACCACAGGAGGGTTCCTCACTTATTTCCACTTCAAAGGGGCATTAATAATAATTCTCCTTATTACAGAATCCAACCAGACCTTCTGGTGTGATGATTAATTGGGAAGTGTTGTACTCTTTTTTTTCCAGTGTATCATGTGCAATCATTTCGGCCCTTAAAAATAAACGTTCTCTCTCTCTAAAAAAAAAAAAAAACACAAAAAAAAAGAGAAAGAAAGAAAGAAAAAAAGGCACAAACAAAAATGTTTTGAAAAATAATCACTTGTTTAAAAAATGGAAATTGGGCTTCTGTGTTGTAAGGAATGTATGTGCATAACGGTGAAATTCAACACTGGTAAATGATCTGACTACCTCAAAGTGAAGTTTTTGCCTTCCTACAGTGGCCTTTAACCCTGCCCTTTCCTCCAATCTGAGAAGAGCTGATGTTGATGGAACATATAATGGCCCCTTTCCTGTGTAGTAAAGTCAGCAATAAAGCTTAGTAATTAAGGGTACCAGGGAGGCCCAGCCCAGCAGGCTAGTGGTGTGGCGAACACTTTTAGAACTTCAAACAATATCAAAGTCACTGAGAAACGGGCCTAGCTCAGTTCTGGTTTGAATTAAGCCTCACTTCCACACGCACTTTTCAAATCCAAGCTCAAACAAGAAAGCCAAGGCCTTCTGGATTTCATTAGAGCCAATTATCTTATCTGTTTCATCTCAGGCCTGACCCTAAGGCTGGCAAACAGCTATTCAGTGCATTTGTGTGGTTGTTTGAGAAAGCCTCTAGTCAGCCAATGGCCCGAGGACCTGCTAATTAAAACACCGTTGCCCCCCTGCCTCTAGTGATTAAATATTTTCAAGCTTTTGTAAATAATTTTTCCATTCTTTGCCCCAAGCCTCAAAGGTCCAATACATGCAGTAATTTATTTGGTTTGTCAGAGAATACTGTTGGAAATAGGGTTATAATGGAACCTTTGGAAACTTTTATAAGTCTTCGTACTTCTGAAAGTGACAGTTTATAAACCAGCCAAATGTGTATACTGTTTCTGATGTAATTATGTCCTAATGGCCTTTCTCCTTTTGAAGTGATATAGTCTGTAATGGGCTTACATTTTGTCAATAATCATATTTCCTCAAATGTCTACATGAGATCTAGAGTCGGAATTTAATGAGGTCATGTAAGTCCTAGAAATTATCTCAAGGTATATTGCCTTTAAGTTTTTTGTCTGAGGGTGGGTCCCAGTCACAAAAGACTAGCTTGGGAAGTCAAGGACTAATCAAACTCTTGCTTGCTCTTTGTGGCAAGGAACTGCGAGGGAACATTATGAATTCTTTCCAGAGCCAACTTCTGAGGAATCGGTGAGTGATGTGGTGATACCACTTCAGAAAAGAAAATATTCAGGGAGGAGGAGAACATTTAGAATTAAAATCATTGAATTAAAAACTTTTCCCAGACCTAATTCATATTCAGAATGATCTGAGCTAAGATAATTATCTTGCAATCAAATTGTGGGCACAGGGAGGATATGAAGAACTTTGTAGCTCTGAGATCCACTAAAGCCTTTGTAGGCTTGGTATACACCCCAGGAAGCCCCCTATGGCCCTTGTGACACAGGGGCTTCACTGCCTCCCAGCTCCTGAGGCTTGATACGGCCATGTGTATCACAGTGCGTGTGACTCCAGGCAAACTCCTCCTGGAACAAAACACAGACAGAGCAGATGCGCATCCACAGATACCTCTCTTCCTTCCAGGCCTGGGCACAGCCATGGAGACTCTTAGCTCTTCTAGCCAATCTAGTCATGTTTTATTGGAGGAGAATAAAAATCAAGGGTTTGCTTGTTGTTGTTTCTCTTTGTGAGGTATTACAAGAAAAATTTTCAGCCGGTTCATTGGCTGTATCTGGTATTCACTAATACACCTATGAAAAAGAACTATGAGACCAAACAGCTTTCCTTCTGTTGTTCTTAAAATGACACTTTGGTCTTATCCTAAACAATAAGCTTTTAATAAAAACATCCACCAAAGCAAACAATTAAACAATACATAAAGCACCAGGAGGCAACCTCGTGGTTCAGTTACACTCTGGAGCTATTCCAAAGGAGAACATGTGGGTATTTTATAAGGAACAATACAATTCTCCAAAGTTATTATAAAACAACAAAATTTTAAATTGGGCCACATAAGCCTTTCTAACTTGGTGCAGATTTTATGCTCAGCTCTGACAATGGGAGGATTTCTCTATATTCTCATTTCTTCTAAAATATGTTTAGAGACCTGTGCCAAACTCACCCTCTCTCTCTCCTTCTGTGTGTATCTTAGAAGAGGGCAAAATAATATTAATTTGTTAATTAAAAAATTCAGTCTAGTAAATTAACAGGTGAGTGAGCCTTCCTTCATACTAATTTTTTTTATTATACATATCATTTGATTTTTATTAATTGTCACATCCTCAAAAAACCAAACTAAATGGTATATATTAACAAACTTTTGGCAGACTTCAGTTCTCCTAATAATTTAGAATTTAATCAGTTCATGGAAACTGAGTCAGTAAAATATGACACACTCCAGATTTTATTATTTCTGTTCCTGTCTTTTTCACCTACTATGACGGTGTCATATTTATCGGAAAGGAAGGCATCACTGCATAATTTCTACAATGCTGTTTTCATTTTAGAAGTACTGAAACATAAAAGAATTTACAGTGTCAGAAACTTCTACAAGGAAGACGACATGGGTATATAAAACAAAATCAGAGGTCTAATGAGGCAACTCTAAGAGACTTTCGGAAACTAAAAGTACAGAAGGATAAGAAACCCAGATCTCTTTGGGTAATAAAACTTTCAAATTCTAAATCTGTGCCTGTTCTATTCTTGCTCTTGGTTTTGAATGAACTCTTCTTCATTTATTTGCTTTTGACTTCTGTTCCAGTAAAAATGCTCTTTTGTTTCTGAACTTCAGTCCATTTCAGTAACTCCAGCATTGCTTTAATTCTAAAAGAGTTATGAACCAACTAAAAATACACGTCCTAGGTGAGCCAACATTTTATTTTCAAGTGCAACAATATGTTTCTTTAATGGGAAAGATAATGTGTACATGTTATTTTATTGATGGCCTTTTCTACAAGTGTTTTGGGATATAAAATATCTTCAAATTGAGATGCAGATTTAAAATTCTGCTGTGCTTAAATGTGGACTGAATTATCTATTTCTTCTCTTCTCTCCACTTTGAAGTTGAGATACGAGTGATAATGGGACAAATGCCATTTTGCCAAGTCTTTCCCACTAGAAGTTTTGTCGTTCATAAGCTCACCACCCTCCATATGGCTTTACGACAGTAGTGCTGCTCTTTGGAATAGATGTTTAGACAACCAATACCCAGTACTGCAGTGCCCACAAGAAAGATGGGCAGTTTCCTAATGGATACAAGAACAAGCCATTACCCTTCTAGAATAGTGCCTGAAAAGTTTAAATTTCTGCCTAAATGAAAACAGATGTTGATTTATAAGTTTCATTTATATGACATCAAATCATTGGGATGAAATATGGAAAACTGAGTCTATCATCCACATGTTTGATGTCCTGCAAAGACTTGAACTACTCTCTGAAAGTCCTGTCCACCAGAAAACAGTGTGAACTTCAGCTCTGCATCTCAGATGCAATATCTGAACAGACCTTCGGTCAAGCAAAGTTTCCATGAGAATGATTCCTCCACACGGCAAAGTCAATATGTAAATTTTAATACTAGTAAGCCATTATATTTATCTAACTCTCAAAAAAGGGACTATAAATTTATATTTATGGTATATTAAAATAAACATTCAATCCCTTTTTTCCACATTATTTGTCATCTCAATAAATCTAGTAGTAGTAAACTTTAGATGTAAAATCATAGAAAAAGAGGGTAATTACTCAGTTTCAAAAAAAATTCACTCTATGACCCAAAGACATTGAAATTTGGTTAGAAAACAGCTGTTCAATGAAGTAAAGGATAAGTAACTTTTAATTGAGCGAGAGCTTTATCTTACCAGTGAATGAAGCAAATTCTAAAATATTCACTAGAACTCTGAAAAAAAGTGTGACTCTATAATTTATGTTTACCTTCCATTCTGGCCATCTCATATCATTAACTACACAACAATTCCATTATTACTAGATTAGATTATTTAAGTCAATGAATTGATGTAAGCTCCTCGACAGTCCAAAAGATCTGCTATTTCTGGCCTTAAAATGCTCCACAATAATATTTCATAAAAAGATTGCATTTCTTCATATTTCAAAGTATTACACATACATTGAGAGGATTTTGTACAAGGCAAGGATTATATAATTCAGTGTTTCATCTGGAAAATCAAAACAAATCACTTCTAGGCATACAAATTACCTTTTTCTTAGAGAGAACTTCTAGAGAAAAGAATTAATTAAACATAGATATCCTTTTAATTAGTCCCCATTATTTGGAAAATTGTTTAATTGCTGTACAGATTCCAGAAAACTTTTGGCTTTGGAACCATTTTAAGGCAGAGAAAAAATATTGTCTTAAAATTTTTATAGCTGATCTGACCTTTTAAAAATAATAATAAAAAGTAAGTTGTAGCATTTGATCTACTTTAAATAGCTCTTCACTGCAGATATCACTTCCCCTTCAAAACTTCAAGCACTTCAAGATACTTCCTGGACTTTTTACCTGAGCTCTGTACTGTCTAATAATATCATATCTCTTTGATGCTTGGCTCAAAAATCAAGTTTGCAAGTTTCCCTAGGAAGACAGGTGTGCATAAGATCAATTTACTCTCAGGGTCAAAGAGCAGAAATTCTAAGGGTATCTAGAGACACACACCTAGAAATTGTAATTTTTTGATGAAAATTGGTACAATATGTTGAACAGATGAGAGAAAAAATGTCCCTAAACTGTATTTATTTTTGAAGCTGAAAAGCAGATAGAGCTGACAGCTTTCTCAAATTTATTCCTACGGAATTTTTTTTTCTTGTGACCTGCTTTGATAAAACTCCTTGAAACATCTCAACATACTGAAAATAGAGAACAAAATTTGGACAGTGAATAACTGTGGTTCACACTAGCAATAAATTTATATGTATTGCTTTTTATTGAAACAAAACTTTAATAGGTGAAAATCATTACTGCTTTGTTACTAAGATTGATTGACAAGTTCAGATTGAAGCCCACATCTTCTTTATTAGTCAAGTCTTTTAGAAAGAGAAAATGTGGGCTTGATTTGTGAGGCATGATAAATGGTCTGGGAAAGATGGTAGTAGGGCCAATTTGATATGTACAGTATTTCATATTGGCAAATTGTTTCAAGAAACTCCACCCTCTTTCTCAAACTGTCTTCAACATCCTTGGGAAAATACATAATATCATGAGCTTAATATATTTACTTGTCACTAACAATTGAGAATCCATTGCAAGACTGGGAAGCATCAACCACAGCTCTCATTAACAAATTAAGATCCCAAATAATTTGACATTATTAAGTATGACTTTTGGATGACAATGAAATCATGCTTTATTTCAAAATTAAACCTAAATGTTCGTTTATCACTATGCATTCTATTAAAATTTAATTGATATTTTCAAGTTCTATTACATATCCCTTCCACAAAATCTAAATGCATACATAAGAAGAATATTTCTTTTAACAAAGATGAAAAACTTTATATCCCCATTGTAATCAGATTGGTTATTAAAAGGAAAAAAAAGAACCAGGGGTTTAATTTGATAGGCTGTCTTACTATGTCAGATGAGGAGAAGGCACAAGGAGAAGTGGCTTGGAGATATCAAAGGTAGTGAAAGTCTAAATTTTCAATTTTGGGGCACTTACCAGTTTAGATGTCCAAGCCAAAGTTAAATAGACTAAAATGCATTGCAAAGAATTTTTCAGTATATGATTGTTTTGTTATCCCATGCTCTTGACACAGGAACTACAGTTCCTGTATAGTTTAGGACCAACAAAGTACTGTCCCCACAATCACACTTGCTGCCATGGAATCCCCGATCACCATATACCAGCTGTGTGACATCAGGAAACCTACTGAAGCTCAAGAAGCATGGTAACTGCCTGTAGAAAACAGGAACACCTAACTCAAGGACTAGTAAAGCTTTTTAAAAAAATAAACAACTAGCAAAAATTAAAGCCTCGATGAATACTCTACATTACTATGTCACTATTATTATTATATTGTTGTTTCTACAATGGTATTATTCTATATTCACTTATCATGAAATTACATTAAAATATTAAATATAAGAACAATAACAACAACAACAAAAAAACCCCACAGTATTTACTTAGTCGTCATTACCAAAAGAGTG
Organism: Theropithecus gelada; assembly: GCF_003255815.1. NCBI lineage: Eukaryota > Metazoa > Chordata > Mammalia > Primates > Cercopithecidae > Theropithecus > Theropithecus gelada. The sequence continues at coordinate 93,919,906 of NC_037670.1, forward strand.
AATCTAAATAGTTACTGATGGTCCCATTTTATCTCTCAAATAGAATTTAGAAACCTCTTTTTCAGTTTATACATATAACAAGAATATTTAGAAGTTAATCTTCTAAGAATTAGCCAGAATAATGATGACATATTTTATAAAATAAGAATGAGAGAAAAGAAAGTATTTTACTTATTTATGTGCTCCTGCCCCAAATTATCTACTCTAGTTCCATGGTAAATCCAACCATTGTAAGAAATCTCTAGGCTGACTATTATTGACTTGTCCAAAGAGCACTTGCTCTGTGGATATGACAATAAAAGGTTTTATCTGGTTCTGCACTTGAGTTAAATGCCCTTTTTACATTTTTGTCACAAGCAGGGGAGGAATCCCAGGAAGCCATCATTCCTATATTGAAGACTCAGCATCAGGAACAGAATTGCCACTTTGACTGGTGAACCAAGAATAGACAGGATATCTGGAAAGATTTCCAATCACAACTTTTTGTTAATGGATTTTAATTTTGCTTATGTCATTAAAGCAAACAGATATGAACTCAAGACAGGAGAAAGATAGAAACTGGGCTGCTTGTATATACTCAAATGGTTCAATGGCTTTAACTATGTAGCAAGAACATTAAGCTTCTAAAAATTCCAGTTAATTATATGTCCAAAATATTTTAGCAAAGCCTAAATTTGGAAGCACATAGCATTTTGATTAAATACAGATACTACCTACATAAGTCAATTACTTAAAAATAGGTAGTTTTCAATAATAACATCAAAAATTTTGACTACATATGTATTACCTCTACTAGACAACTCTCTTAAAATCCACTTTTCAGTTGGCACACTGACAACCTCAGTGCAAGAGAGTCCTTCTAGGTCAGAGTTTTCCCCTGAAATGAACTTCCCTGAAGAGCTAATATGTACAGATCCATTGTCTATTGAAAATATGTATCAATAACAAATATTAACTAAGGTTAATCAATTAATTAATACATACTACAACATAGTGACATGAAAAGATGATATTTAAAAGCAGAACTTGTTTGCATCTAAAGAACCCAGATCAACAGCTCTATGACCTTTCTTTAGCTACTCCTCAGTATATGCCAAATGGGTCACTTTAATTATTTCATTAAAACCTGCTAAATTTAAGGAGCTTATATTTCTTTTCTTGAAATTAAAAGGGGCTACACAGGAATTGTCCTCCATTCACGCATTTGTTTATTTATTTAATAAAATAGGCATCATTTCAAGGACTACTAAAATCTTACTCATTGGAAATTGCTACTTATTTTTTAAACATTTGAAGATATTTTTCTCAGATTTAAACAGAAGCATGAGATTCACAACTGTCTCTTGCCCACTATAAACAAACCACTTAAATGGTCTGAGATAGTCACTTTAACATTTGCAGGACTCTTAAAAGAATTAGTCTTTAGAAAAAATAATGTGCCCAATCCTCATCAATGGACTGTAGAGAGTATAAAACCACTGGAATATCCTTTTGAAATGATTAAAACAGAGATTGCTTAGCAGGCATTCAGCAAAAGATTTGTTCAATAAAGAGAAGTCTGACATTCTTACAACAAAATGAATAGATGTTCAGAGTTCTTTGTAAAGCATAGTTTTTGAGAAGCCAAGGTAGTTCCCTCAGACTTTTGCTAGGTTCACTTAACACCTGAGCTTGGCAATGCTCCTATCGCCAGCATTATTCCCTCTTTCTTCTCTGATTCATTCATTTATTCATTGACTCATTCAATCAAATATTATTGAATAGCTCTTCTCTGCCATGTTGTTCACTGGGCATTTGTGCCTTAGGTTGGGAGGCTATGTGAGTATGAAGGTCTTACACTTTGGTAAAAAGTCACTGTGCTTTATTACTCCTGAGTATTTTAAGTCATAAACAGAAGAGAGTAGCAACGTGGTGTGACAAAAGGAGCATAGATTGTAGAGTCACAAACCAACTTCAAATTATTGCCCTTCCAATTAGTAGTTCTGTGACTTATATAAAGCACTTAAGAATTAGCCATAACGTCTATAAAGTTTCTAATCTAGGACCTAGCATGTAAGATCTCAATAAAAATAGCCATAATTATTTTATACAATAGTAACCTTTGAAATATATCTTAGCTGAACATAAAATATATTTGATACTGAATATTTTAAGAATTCTCGTGAAGAATCTTAAATATACCCTTCAATTATTTCAGAGATGAATGATAACTGCTTGGAAGAAATAACTAGTCATTTGAAATAATTTAGTTATTCTATTATATTTTTAAATTATATTTAAAGCCTTAAACATGAAATCTTTGGTTTGTCTATGATTTTTTTTGCCATAGAAAAAGTACATAATAGAAACCACGAAGGCAATATATGTGACAAATTCTAGATAGTAAAATAAGCAGCCATCTTATATCCCACTATAAATGTAGCTTCACAGGGAGAGAGGCTTTCCAAAAGATACTTATAAGAGTCCAGAAACAATTAAAAACTAAGAGAGAAGAAGAAACACCATTTACTCTTTCCCCCACCTCCATTTCCTGCACCCACACACAGATGCCAGAAAGATCTTCTGGTTCAATACTAGGAAACAAGAAGTGTATTAAGGATAAGCTTAGAAAATAATACTACACTAAAAATTATTTGGCAGTCATCTGACTAAGCCCAAATTGACAAAGGAGTATATACATGTATTATTGGGCTATCCTTTGCTTGCATAAGAGTTTACAAAGTATGATTCATTTTCTTTCTACCAATCCCTCCCTGATGTCCTTGAGCCAATAGAGAAAGATCATTTCATGGCTCCATGCATTTCACAGTTCATTCTCTCTGCCCAGTCAGTATGAATACCCCGTGACTCGAATTCCTTTTTTCCCCTTGAATGTTCCCACTTATCTTTAGAAGCAAAGGTTGAACAATGCTTGTTGAAACCTTTCCTGAAACCATTCAGGACGAGTTAATCATTTTATCTGCTCTGAGCGCTTCTGTTCTCTAGAACAATAAGTATGACTTACATTATGATCCCTGAAAGTAACAACAGCTCTGAATTCCAAGTGCTTACCACAGTGCCTGGCATATAATATGTGTTCAATGCCAGTTTTTGAAATGAATGGCTTACTTAGCCATAACAAATTCACAAGTACTTCCAGTCATAAATGATGAATAGCAGACATGCCATAG